>NC_045440.1:141051776-141118091 GCF_002776525.5 Piliocolobus tephrosceles
TATCTATCTATCTATCTATCTATCTATCTATCTATCTATCTATCTATCATCTATCTATCATCTATCCATCCATCCATCCTCATCTACCTCTCTATTTAGTTTTAAGGATTCTGAAAACAGAATATTCAGATAATGCTGAGATAATGCTGAGAAATTATCATTCAACAGATGATAAAAGAAGCTCAAGGCTGTTTGTTAATTTAGAAAAGTTAAACCATTTGAGGACACAATGCTTTTACAATGCACCATTTCATAATAGACCAAACTATTCTACTTTTTTCCCCTAATTGCATGCACTGTATTCTTTACTGGACCATGCACTCCGTAGGAGCGGAGAGCCTTCTTGCTACTTCTGCATTACGAAGTCTCCAGAGCCCTGCAGATGGTATATGTGCAGTAAATCTATTATAAATGAAGAAAATATCTGAAGCCTCGGGGATAAGGAAGCATGTTTATTTGCTTTTCAAAATGTAGAGCTAGGTCCCATGGGTGGTACTTAAAAGGAAGAGGACTTGAATTCTCTGAGAGAGGGGATGAAATGACTGGAGTGGCACAAACATCTGATGGACTATTTAGTGAGAGTCATGAGTGTCGGGGTTCACAGCCATTTGAGATCCCTCTTCAAAAGTACACTCTTCCCTTTGAGGCCATGTGGTTTGACACTCTCATAACTGCAAGTCCCTGGCACTCTCTCAAGAAGAGATTTATTAAATGTAACAGACCAGAATATTATTACATAAAGAACACTGTCCCTTAGCTGTAATCAAATTACCCAGCCATCTGATGGTTTCCCTCATTTCCTGAGCAGTTTATATTTTCTATCGCTGCTACTTGGTGAGAACCAGATTTGTGTCTGTCCACCGTGTTGGACACAGCCACATTGGAAATTATATCTCCAATATCAATTGAATAGAAATATCAGAGGACTTAGTACCAGGTGGTTTTTCAGTTTGTTGGATATTTGCTGTTATTTTGCTGCTTATTTTTCGATACAAATTTCTCTTTGGTGTTCCAACAAAAGTGAAAGTAGCCAGTTAGTGACCCTTGATTTTTATTCCACCCTATTACTTCTAGTTTCTGAACAGTTTTTGAAAATCTTTTGAAGTGTTATCTCCAGTGATTTACATAGAAGTGGAAGGCTGTGAAGTTGATAGTTGGCTATCATGATGATGGTATGATATGAGAATCCAGGGATACCTGATATGACTCTTCAGCCAAACATGACTCCACAAGTGAGTGAAACATGAAGACATTGAGACATCTGCAAGTTGGAAGCAACCAGGGTGACAATTCACTATTAGGTAGGGCCTTAGACACAACTCCCAGTCAAACTTGAGTAAGCTGTCATGGACACAAATGAATTGCAAGTCTCATATGCTGTATGAGCCATCTATGAATTTGATTCCTTTTAGCCTCATCACCAAAAGCCACACTCTAAGTTGTTGTCAAGACATATTTTGCTCTCTGGGCTAATCCCAAGCTATATCCGGCGTGTCAGGCAACTATTTAACAACACCCGTGAGACCCTGGGAAGTCCTTCATCTAGCTAAGAGGGTCTACCAGGCATCTCCTTAATTATTTATGAATTCTTAAATATTTAAGCTTTGACTTCAGGTTTAATTTGACTTACAGAATTGTATTTCCTAGGGAGAGTCTAGCTCAGAAACAGCTTCAGTTTTCACTTGGCAATTTGGACATCTTCTCTATGTATGTCCTGCTTACAGACTTGTACTGTGTACAAGTTGTACAGTTGACCCTTGAACGACATGGGGTAGAATTGCACAAGACTACGAATACACAGACTTTCTGCTACTTCTGCCACCCCTGATACAATAAAACCAACCCCTACTCATCCTCCACCACCCCAGGCTACTCAACATAAAGACAATAAGGATGTAGACGTATATGATGATCAACTTCCACTTAACGGATAGGACATATATTTTCTCTTCCTTATGCTGTTCTCAATACAATTTTCTTTTCCTCTAGTTTACTCTATTGTGAGAATGCTGTATATAATATAGATAACATACAACATATGCATTAATCGATGGTTCATATTATCACGAAGGCTCCCAGCCAACAGTAGGCTATAAGTAGTTAAGTTTGCAGGAAGCCAAAAGTTGTACACAAATGTCAAACTCCGTGGGGGGCCTGGTTTTCCCTCACCTCCACATTATTCAGGGATCGGCAGGACCTAGGACCAAGTAACTTATCTATAGCATACTGACTGGAGACTTGTTCAGTTAAACCAAAAGTTTGTTTGGTACCTTTTTTTGTACCTTTCAAAATGCTGTAGGCTATGTTTCTGCCATTTACTTTGATACTCCATGAAAGGAACTGCCATTTACCCAGCCAGCTCCAAAAGTTACCTCAATGTTTTCCCAGCCTCTGGTGTTTCCTCGCTTTTCAATTTCTTTCTGCCACTCTTTATCAAAACCAATGAAATATATTACGTTAGTTCCCGAGTCCTAGATTCCAGTTTCTGTATCAGTTAGCTATTACTATTTAACAAAAATCTCAAAACCTAATTACTTAAAATAACCATTTATTTAGCTCGCGATTCTGTATTTTGGAAAACGTCTGGGTTCAATCTTTGCTAAACTTTTGGCTGTGCTCTCTTTTGTGTCTGTGGCTTGTAGTGGGGAGTTATTCTAACTTGTCCTTGATCATGTTGTCTTTTATTTTCCAGCAGGCTAGACTATCTGGCCTCCTGATGACTCAATAACTGATTGCACATACATGAGTGAGCGAAGCTGGGAAATAAGAATCACCCGTTTGAATCCAGATTAAATTCCCAACTCAGAATTTTAAAGCTAAATATGTGGTTGTTGTTTTAAGTCCCAGTATTTCTGGGTATAAAAGCTAACTCTTATTACTACAGGACATGTCAAAAACCTACAGAATGTATACTTCCCAATGTCTGTGGAATTAAGGCAGAAAGGCTACTGATAAGTCTGCATACTTAAAAGTCTGTTGTATATCTATATAGAAACAAATAAAAATTAAATGAATAATAAATAAATAAATAGGAAGAAAGAATGAGACAGAATTGGTTAGAAAAGACCAAAAGAATAAGAGAAGGCCGGGAGCAGTAGCTCACACCTATAATCCCAGCACTTTGGGAAGCTGAGGCAGGCAGATCATGAGGTCAGGAGTTTGAGACCAGCCTGACCAACATGGTGAAACCCTGTCTCTACTAAAAATACGAAAATTAGCTTGATGTGGTGGCGTGTGCCTATAATCCCAACTACTCAGGAGACTGAGGCAGGAGAATTGCTTGAACCCGGGAGGTGGAGGTTGCAGTGAGCCAAGATTGCGCCACTGCACTCCAGCCTGGGCGACAGAGAGAGATTCCATCTCAAAAAACAAAAACAAAAGCAAAATACCCACAAACAATAAGAGAAAGATGACTTGGACATTTCCAGGTCTCAATAGAAAATAACATGGATGCAATGTTATGGGTAGAAGCAGCAGATAACTTTAGTTTCCTTCTCCAGAGATCAACACTGATTTTTGGTTGCATGTCAGAAAGTGTGTATGGGGTTGGGACCTCCATTATTGTTTGGCTGGCTTAACAAGAGGTCTTGAGGAGGTGGAACTACTAGGACAAGTGTTCGGAAATAAAATTGAATCTAAATTAATGATGACTTTCCCTTGCACGATGGGTCCTTTTTTTTTTGGTCCTGGAAACTGGACTCTTTTCATGAAAACAGCGCCACACAGCGCCACCACTACAATAAAAAGCAGTCTTTGGGTACAGTGATCATATCCCCCCATGCACGCAAAATTATGTTCTGCAGGTGTAAGGGAAGTATACGAAAACTGCAACAAGATTTTCTTACTACTCCAGAGAACATGTTATCCTCGAAAAAGTTAAATTATAATTCAGATCATAGGCCTATCAGTCAAGTTAATCCCTGAACAGAATGAAAAGCTGAACTTTTAATACAATCAAACTCTCTTCACTCTATCTCTTGCTCTCGCTCTCTCTCTCGGTTATGACTTTGTTGAACGTTTACGTAATGTAACAACTAATCAAATAATCTGTCCTATAAACATTTAAACTTTCTAAAGTTGTTACTGATTACAACCCTTCTTTTGCTGCACTAGAATCAGATTAAATGCCATAACAATAATTCAATGCCTCATGATAAAGCAGTAGGTGCATTAGCCAGAAAAATGTGGATATGTTTAACTTAGATACTTCTTGTAGGCTCATGGCATATTCTAGCATAAAACATTTACTCTTAAGCCTTGGAAACCGGCTTTATGGATCTAGGCTTTTACATTTAGTGGTATGTGTCAACAAGGAAATCTCGTATTTTCCCTCGCATCCAACATTTGCAAATCAGTGGAGAGGTCACATTTAATAAGCCCTACGTTCCAAGTTGGAAAACAGTAAACAAAATTCAGTTAAAGTTACCAGATGGTGGGTTAATAGATGCTGAGTAGCAAAAATAACATTGGCCACTATAATTAACATTTTCTCATGCTGAATTTTCCTATCTATTAAACCATGTGATAACCAGGGCCCTCTTTTGGTTTAAGTATTGCCAAGAGGGGCCAGAGACTCTGTAGACACTTGGATTATACAGCACTGCTGCTGAGGTAGCTGGCTCCCTGAAGAGGGTGCAATAGAGTCCCTGCTGAGGGCTGATCCTCCCCTGGAGAAAAGCTGAAAAAGACACAAAGACGGTAGTTGTAGAAGACCAGGAGACGCACCTGTTGGAGCTCTCCATTGAGGAGGTGGCTCAGGAGGCATGTGGGGCTAAATAAATCTTGGAAATGGAAAACACTGGGTTTGTTACAGTAAAGAATATTTGTTTTAATTTCACAACTATAGGATCTTAAAATATATTTCTCCTTTTCATCATATATCCCCCTGCTCCGTGAAGATTCATTGTATTGTTTTTATTGATGTAACAAACCTCACTGATATTTACTCACATAAAGCTGGAGCAATATTTATTTCAATTATGAATGTACTCTTTGGACAGGAATTGGCAGGAGTAGGTCATTACTGCTCCGTTTGGCTTCAGCTGGCTCTAGGGGTGAGAACAGCTGGGACAATGTCTCCAGTATTGTTTGCTTTGTGGACCCCCCAGCATGGTGGCTTCAGGTAGCTGTACTTCCGGTACGGCAGTTCAGGGTTCCAAAGACACATTCTGAGAGAGTTAGAGAGAGAGAGAAAGAGGTGGATTCCACCTCATTCTAAGCATTATATAAAAGTCACTAAAGCAAGTTAATATTCGAGGAAAAAGGAATTATTCCTTGCCTTTTTATGGGAGGACTGCCAAACAGTTAGAGGTAAGGTTTAAAACCCCCACTCTTTGAATCTTAATATGTTAACATTCTGTGCTTTATATAGGTTTTATTTATATTTCACCAGATCTTTGGACAGATGCTCAGAACTTATTCTTTAATAATGTCATTTTTAATTGGTGTACCTCTTGGCAGCCCTTGGTATGGCTGGAATTTTGTTGAACTAAACAATGTGTATTCCACTGTCCCTCTGACAGTTGTCTCCAGCAATCCTGCCAGTAAGATAATTGGAAGGTCATGCTGAAAAAAAAAAAAACAATGATAACAGGAGAATATATCAGGCCACAACTTAAGATACTTTCCAATTAAAAACTTTTAAATGGAGGGCAGTCCATACATAATTTCTATATAAATAATTTCAAGATGAGTATTTTGTTGAAAGGAGACATGTCTATTTTCTAATAATTTAGCATGCCAAGTACCTTAGGATATACCCCAAACACACTCAAGAAACGGTTGTTAATAGGATGTTATAATCCTCTCAAGATAACCATTATAAGGAATGTAACCATTAATATCTATTGAACACTTCCTATAAGCCAGACAATGATACCTAAGTAGAATTTCATAAATATTTTTGAATGAGGTTAAACACAAAACAAAGCAAATCACATAAATCATAATTGATTGTCATTATTTGACCTTCCTGAAACCTCTTCAGAAGAGCTCCTAGCACAGCGCTGAGCTCTAAAGCCATGCGTGTGTGTGTGTGTTGGGGGGGAATGGGGGATGGGGGAGACAGATCCCCATGCCACAGCCACAAATAAAGGCAGAGGGGTTTCAGTAAAGGCACCAGCAGTGCACCATATGCACAGAAGTGGTAGTGAGAGTCCAACCATTGTTGCTGGAGGAGACCATTTCATGATGGAGAAATCAAGCCTGGAGAGAATAAAAGTCTTCATGTGTTCCAGAACTAACTGATGGAGGAGCCAGGATATGCCCACACAGTCTAATTCCAGCCTTTATTTAGTGAGTGGTCTCCATAGTGGCATGGTCTCACTCTATAGATTTACAGATTGATCTGCTGACCCCAAAGTAAAATAGAACAATTTTCATATATATTTTTCTCACATTGTAAAAATAAATTATTTAATATGGTTAGATGTATGCACAAACACACATATAAAGACATTAAGATGTGTATACATATGTGTGTGTATGTATATATATATACACATATATACATATACACACATACACACACAGGCCTACAGAAAAAAATGTTCATTTTTAAAATTTACATGTATATGTGAAAATGTTTTAAGGCGATCACTGAATTAACTCATAATTGGTGCTGCCCACTGGTGTTCTTAAAGTGAGAACCAATTGTTCCAATATTTACATCAAGAACACAAAGGCCAGGCGCAGTGGGTCATGCCTGTAATCCCAGCACTTTGAGAGGCCGAGGTGGGCAGATCACCTGAGTTTGGGAGTTCAAGACCATCCTGGCCAACATGATGAAACCCTGTCTCTACTAAAAGTACAAAAATTAGCTGGGCATGGTGGCATGTGCCCATAGTCCCAGCTACTCAGGAAGCTGAGGCAGGAGAATCGCTTGAACCTGGAAGACGGAGATTGCGGTGCCCGAGAACACACCATTGCAATCTAGCCTGGGCAACAAGAGGGAAACTTCATCTCAAAAAAAAAAGAAAAAGAAAAGGAAATAAGCAACATTTTTCTGAGTTGGAATATGTGTTCAATTACTCTGAGTAGCTTTCCAGTGGATAGTCAAGTGGCATGATTATTTCAAAAGCTATTAGTTCCTATAGATTAAATTATATCTAACACTCGCCACCCTCAACCCCATTAAAACATCAGGACATTTTATACCGTTCTCTCAGCTTTCTCAAGGGCTCCATTAGCATCATGAGAAACTTAACACTGAATTGGCAAGTAATTAAATGAAGCATATGATGAGCTTCCAAAGCCCTGCTTCTTTTTGGAGGAAACCCAAGTGTCTCACCTGAGTTGAAGTATCTGAAGATTTCTGTCATCTGGCAACATTATTCCTGGAGCAGGAAAGATCATATTCTATTGTTGATGAGGGGGATAATAGAAAATGTGCTTCTCAGGAAGAACAAAGTTATGTTACCTGGCATGGTTGAGCTTTCACAACCTTTTGTGGCAGAACTAAGACAATTCACTTCCTTTCAAGACACTGTAAAGCACTTACAATGTGTCAGATCCTATAGAAAGTGAAGAAATAAGCCAAACTCCCTATCTTGAGGGTCTTGCATTCTAGCACAAGAGTTATATAAACAAACAAACAAAAAAAACCTATGTAATGCTGTGTCATAAATTCAAGAAGAAGTCACTATGTAAGGTACATAACTGTTCCAATTTCAAAAGTGACCTACACTTTTTCTGACATGCCTCACTGTTCTTGCATACAAATGTCATCAGAAGACTCAGGCACTGTCTTACATAATTGCGTCAAGCAATTCATCAAGTGTCTTATGGGTTACAATAAAAATATATACAAAAAAGCAGAGGGAAAAATATTATTAGACTCTTATAATCATCCTCATCTCATATCTCCTGGAATTAACCACTGTTAGAATCTAGGCATTGCTATTTTCATTTTAAATTTAAAAAGTGTATTTTGTCATAACATCATACATGGTTATTAAACATTGAAAAGCATTAAAACAATGAAATAAATCACTAGAAACCTCATTACTTAAAAGTAACATCAGGTGCTACCGTAATGAGTATCTTTGACTAAGGGTGAACAAATATTTAGGGGACTGGATATGTTGAAGGCATAGAATATTTTATAAAGATGGAATTGTCTGTTTCTTCTTTAGCTACTCTTTAGTTTGTACCCTCTTTATTGTCTTTTATTTTCTTTTACTAAGTAATCTCACTCATTTTACTACATTTTGCGTATTTCCTTAGGTGTTAGATGAGGGGTGCATTTTCTAATACATGTTCCACTTTCTGCTTCATTTGTTCTTACCAGCTTTTCCTTGTTTTTTTCCTAAGCAATACTCATATCTGGCTAGGTGGAGATAATAATTTTTATTTGATTACTTTTAAACTCCTTTTTTTTAGTTGATGTCATTCATTTGTTAATATTGATTGGATAACTTTGATTTGTGGAGCACCATGCCAAGTTCTGGTTTCTGTTCTCCATGAGGGAGAGAGATATAAAACAAATAAACATACAAATACAATTATTACAAATATGTACAAAAAGCACAAGCATGGTGCTAAGAAAATAATCATGAAGAGATCTTATTTATATTTGAGGGGAAGAAAATGCTTCTCTGAAGAAGTGACAATTGAACCAAAATCTAAATAATGGTAATCCCAACACTAGAATAGTGTCTGTAATGTAGTAGCTGCTTAATTAATATTTGATGGTTTGTAACTCAAAGGAAAAACGCTTGAGGGGATGGTTACCCCATTCTCCATGATGTACTTATTTCACATGGCATTCCTGTATCCAAACATCTTATATACCCCTCAAAATATATACATCCACTATGAATCCACAAAACTTTAAAAATATTAAAAAAGAAAAAACATATTTGATAAATCCATGGATGAACAAATACCTTAATATAAGTATTATTAGAAAGAAGAACATTTAAGGGGAGAGGTCTACAGGTGCCCAGGATATTTTACTATACTCATATTGAAACTGTGCCTGGATCTGTGTCCCCACCCAACTTTCATGTTGAGTTATAAACCCCAGTATTGGAGGTGGGGCCTGGTGGAAGGTGATTTGATCATGGAAGTGCTTTCTCATGGTTTAACACCATCCCCCTTGGTATTGTCATAGTGATAGTGAGTCATTGTGAGATCTGGTTGCTTAAAACTGTGTAAGACGTAAGACACGCCTGCTTCTCTTTTGCTTTTCACCACGATTGTAAGTTTCCTGAGACCTCACCAGAATCAGAAGCTGCTGTGTTTCCTGTACAGTCCACAGAACTGTGAGCCAATTTAACCTCTTTTCTTTATTAATTACCCAGTCTACGATATTTCTTTATAGCAGTGTGAAAATGGATTAAAATAGAAAATTTATGCCAAAGAGTAGGGCATTGCTATAAAGATACCTGAAAATGTGGAAGTAGTTTGGGAAATAGGTAATGGACAGAGGTTGAAACAATTTGGAAGTTTGGATGCAGAAGAAGACAGGAAGATAAGGGAAAGGTTAGAACTTCCTAGAGATTGTTGAGTGGTTGTGACCAAAATGCTGGTAGTGATATGGACAATGAAGTCCAGGGTGAGGAGGTCTCAGATGGAAATGGGAACTTATTGGAAACTGTTGTAAAGGTCACTTTTGCTATGCTTTAGCAAAGAGCCTGACTGCACAGTGCCTCTGCTCTAGCGGTCTGTGGAAACTTCAAATTCAGAGTGACGATTTAGGGTATCTGGTGGAATAAATTTATAAGCAGCAAAGCATTCATACTGTGGCCTGGATGCTTCTAACCACCTATGCTTATATACATGAGCAGATAAATGACCTGAAGGTGGGGCTTATATTTATTTATTTACTTATTTTTTTTAATTTTTATTTTTGTTTTAAGTTCCAGGGTACGTATGTAGGATGAGCAGGTTTGTTACATAGGTAAATGAGTGCCATGGTGGTTTGCTGCACCTATCAAACCGTCACCTAGGTACTAAGCCCAGCATGCATTAGCTATTTTTCCTAATGCTCTCCCTCCCCTCACTCCACCCTCCAACAGGCCCCAGTGTGTATTGGTCCCCTCCCTGTGTCCATGTGTTTTCATTAGTACTTATCTGTAAAGGGGAAGCAGAACATACAAGATTTGAAAATTTGCTGCCCAACTATGTGATTGGAAAGAAAAGCCCATTTTCAGGGAAGAATTCAGGCAGGCTGCAGAAATGTTCTATAAGTAAAAAGAAGCCAAGTGCGAGTAATTAAGACAATGAGGAAAAGGCCTGAAAAGCATATCAAAGACTGTTGTGGCATTCCCTCAAATCACAGACCGAGAAGCCTAGGAGGACAGAATGGTTTTGTGGGCTAGGTCCAGGGCCCCACTACCCTGTGCAGCCTTGAGACACTGCTTCCTACACCCTGGTTGCTTTAGTTCCAACCATGGCTCAAAGGGGTCCAGGTACACCTGAGACCACTGCTTCAGAGGGTACGAGCACTAAGCTTGGCAGCTTCTACATGGCATTAAGCCTGCAGGTGCACAGAATCCAAGAGTTGAGGATTGGGAACCTCTATCTAGATTTTGGAGGATGTATGGAAAAGCCTGAATGTCCAGGCAGAAGCTTGCTGGAGGGGCAAAGCCCTCATGAATAACCTTTACTAGGGCAATGTTGAGAGAAAACGTTGGGTTGGAGCCCCCTCACAGAGTCCTCACTGGGGCACTGCCTAGTGGAGCTGTGAGAATAGGGCCACCAGCTTCCAAATCCCGGAATAGTAAATCCACTGGCACCTTACACCCTGCACCTGGGAAAGCTGCAGGCACTCAATGCTAGCCCTTGGGAGAAACTGTTGGGGGTTGAAACTTGCAAAGCCACAGGGTCAAATCTTCTCAAGGCCTTGGGAACCTTCCCTTTGCACCAGCATGCCCTGGAAGTGAGACATGGAGTTAAATAATATTATTTTGGAGCTTTCAGATCTAATGACTGCCCTGCTGGGTTTTGGACATGTGTGGAGCCTCTAATCCCTTTCTTCTGGCCCATTTCTCCTTTCTGTAACTGGGTTATTTACCTAATTCCTATACCTCCATTGTATATTGAAAGTGACTAACTTGTTTTTAATGTTACTGGCATATAGGCCCAAGGGACTTTCTTTGTCTCAGATGAGACTTTGGACATTTCAGTTAATGCTGGAATGAGGTAAGACTTTGGAGGATTGTTGGAAAGACGTGATTGTATTTTGCAACGCAAGAAAGACATGATATTTGCGAGAGACCAGGGTGGAATTATGTGGTTTGAATATGTGTCCCCACCCAAATCTCATGTCAAATTTTATTCCTCAGTGTTGGAGGTGGGGCCTGGTGGAAGGTGAATGAATCATGGTGGGGCAGGATTCTCATGGTTTAGCACACCATCCTCCTTGGTACCATCATGGTGATAGGGAGTTCGCGTAAGATCTAGTTGTTTAAAAGTGTGTGACATCTCCTACCTCTTTCCCTTCCACCTGCTCCAGCCATGTAAGACATCTCTGCTTCCCCTTCATCTTCTGTCTTGATTGTAAGTTTCCTGAGGCCTCCTCAGAAGCAGAAACTTCTATGCTTCCATTATAGCCTATAAACCTGTGAAATGATAAAATTGCTTTTCTTTATAAATTACCCAGTCTCAGGTGTTTCTTTATAGCAGTGCAGGAATGGACTAATACAGGCACTCTAATCACTTTCATTGATATCTCAATTAACCATCAGAAAATTATAAAGTAAAGCTTTGTGTGTATAAGGTAATGTTGCATTTTGCTTTGTTTTTCTAGATGAGGAAATTGCAGCTTAAAGGGGCTAAACTAATTTAGCCAAGGCCACGAAGCACAAACCAATAGGAAAGAACCCAAAATTGAAAACAGACTTGCCTTTCTGCAAATCCAATGATTGACATCTACAAGCCTCATAGGAAGTCCTATGTGGCCAACTGCTTGTCTCAGCCCTAATGCCACAAAATATAGCAGGTCTGAGTAATTTATCCACCAGTATCAAAGGTGGGTAAAATAATTATGAGAAAAGGTAAAGCAGGATCAGTTTGAGACCCAATACTGGGGCCAGGTATATCTAGATTCAAATATAGGCCCAGACATCTACAAGGTGACTTTGGGTGAATAACTGAATCCAAGTTACCTAGGTTTCAACACCTGCACCATGAAGACAATAATATATTGATGTTTATGATGATTAAATTATATAATGTAACTGAACTGCTGAGCTCTTGGTTTGACAAAGGGTGGTTGTTTTTTACAGGGCACTTATCAAGATAGAGGAAGTAGTTAATTTTTACGTATAGAACGCGTCTGGGTGACTTTTTAGACGAAATAACAGATACACTGAGATTCAAAAGACAAATGAAAGTTTGCAAGGTGGAGAGAAGGGAAAAATATTCCACGTATAGCGAGTGCTATGCACAAAGACAAGAGACTCCTTATGTAGAAACCACCTATCAGTAATCATTTTTATCTTTACTTTTTATTGCAAGTTGGGGGCACTGGAATACAATGTTTCTGCTTAACAGAAATTTTGACAATATTCTTAAAAGAGTTTTCATGATGAGAAGAATTATACTAAAAGGACTTCCCAGAAAAGAATAAATAATTCTTCCTTGAATTGTGTATTCATGTTGTATTTGCAAATGGGACACTTGTTTTATATTCTAAAGTGACTGGACCTGAAGGATTTATTTTTGACTACTTTTTTTAAGTGCCAAAGTGTCTTCCTATATCGTCCTACATTTATTATGCAGAGTATAAGTTCTCCTAGGCAGAGAGTTTTCAAAATTGTAATGTTCACTGAGCATTAAATACTAATAATTTTATTCTTCCTTTCCTAATACTTTGCAGTTCCAGCTGGGCCCAGAACTCAAAGTGTGAAGCTAAAGTACAAAAGCTGGTATGAGAGGTATTTCAGGAAAGGAGTACAGGCTGAAGTATTGCAAATGTCTTTGAAGAATACTGGTGCTTTGCTGTTTCCAGCTTAATTTAGCAGCCTTGAGAAATTAGAGGAGATTTTTATTAGCATCTTATCCCTCTATGTTCACCAGCACCATTTGGTAGGAATAAAATTTAAATCTTGCTAGCTATTATCTTTGTTAGAATCATTGAATACTTTCGCTTGGGAGGAATTATTAAAGAGAAAAGGGAGTATCTCTTCCTGACAGCCTGCTTGGTGTCACTGTATTGCTTAATTCTCACAATATTGTAATAGCTAGTGTTGTTCCCATTTGCAAATACAAAATGAATGCACAAGAGGTAAAACTGCTAAAAACAGGCAGCATCAGGATAATAGTACTTCTCACACATTAAAGGCCACCTTTAAAGACATCACCATGGATCAGCTTAGGCTGATCATTAAATAGATATGTTTTACTACAAACAAATTCTATGCATCAAAACCATGGACAAATGCATTGACAGATAATGTACAAAGGGCACTCATTCATTAGTTTTCTTTTTGTATACATTGTCACTATGGGAAACAGGATTTGGACTTAAATGCTTTAAAAATCACATGCATTTTTGAAAAATAAAAGGATACAAATGCTAAAATATGTTTTTTAAATGAAGAATTTTAGCAGGGGATAAGAAATAAATCAATTCAACACCTAAAGCAATGGAAAAGCACAGCATAAACTATTTCAGAAAGTCTGGTAATTAATGTAAAGAAGCAAATTGCATTATATCACTCATTACTTAATGAAAAATTGAGCATTTGTTTTCCAGGGAAGATAAATGTGGTTGGGGCTCCTACTTTATAACATTTGGTGTGGATTTTTACAAGATTATTATGCAATCCATCAATGGACTGTGGGCGGTGCGGGGGAGCACTGATTCCAAATATTTACAAATCACATGCATTACCTTGAATTGTGTTATTATGGCCTCCACAACCATTGTGCCATCAACTTGAAGGAAGAAATATCTTCCTCAAGCTCCATTTGAAGGCCAAATATATCTTCCCACCTTTGTTTCTACCATTCTAATTTATCATCTAGTCATTTTCTGACATCTCCCTTTAATACAGCTTCATTTCACACCTCTGGGTCTTTTGATGCATGCTCTTAGGCATCTTTGCCTTACTGCTGCACACATCCACCATGTTATTTAGACTCACATTTTCACCTACTCTTGCAGTTTCTCTCACACCTTTTCTCAATCTGAACCCTAGGAGTCATCCTAACTACCAAGCTTGGTTAATCTGTATTATGACAAAGAGATAAAGTCAGTCTCTTCCAAAAGCCGAGACTTCTAATGATCACGTAAGTGGATAGTCACCTGTTTATATACTTGTTAGTCCCACTAGATTGTACATACGTTTCATGGGACAGTGCATGAAGCTTGTATTATCTTTGAAACTTTACGAGGAATGCCACAGGTCAGTGTGATATCTGCAGGTGAGCAGGTAGCAGATGCATGTGGGTGTAAAGTCAAACGGGCAGGACTCTGAAGGTTGTGAGACGTGACATTCCACGCTAGTGGAGGAGGTATCACAGGGTGGAGAGCAAGCCTCCTGTGCTCCAGCTTGCCTGGTCCCATCATTCTGCTGTTCAGGATCCTTTCATGTCTCTTTTTCCAAGTGTACAGACCTAGATGCTCACATAGCCTGAAAACTCTATCATAGTTTTGCACTTTCTAGTTCTGTAACCCAATATTGACTTTCCCCCTTTTTATAGTCTGCTCAGCCACTCCGCCTCTCTTTCATTTCCTTCATGCTGCCAGGCCTCTGGTTGACTCAAGGCTTTTGCTCATGATGTACAGAATACGTTTCCCCATTTTGCCTCATTCTTGCTCTTTCAGGTTGCAAGAATCACCTCAGGGCAGGTGCGGCGGCTCATGTCTGTTATCCCAGCACCTTGGGAGGCTGAGGTAGGAGGATTGCTTGAGCCCAGAAATTCGAGACCAACCTGGACAACAAAGCAGATCCCTGTATCTACAAAAAATAAAAAATAAAAATATAAAGGCATCTGCTGTGTGCAGTGACTTGCACCTGTAGACCCAGCTATGCAGGAAGCTGAGGTGGGAAGACTGCATGAGCCTAGGAGGTTGAGGTTGCAGTGAACTGTGATTGCACCACTGCACTCCAGCCTGGATGACAGAGCGAGCCCCTGTCTAAGAAAAAAAAAAAAATCACCTCACAAATTGCTTCTTCAGGGAAATTGTGCTCACCCTACAAGCCTCTCTCTATTTTGTTGTCTAGTAGCAATTTATAATTTTCTTAATAACATTAATCATAATTTATAATCGTGTATTATTTGGGTAAATATTTGAGTACATATTTTGTGCTCAGGAAGCTGGGGCAATATTCTCATCTTAGCCTCTGGAGTAGCTGGGAATACAAGTGCATGTCACCGCACCCAGTGAATTTTTTGTATTTTTATATTATTATCTTTTTTTTAGAGACAGAGTCCCATTGTGTTGTCCAGGCTGATCTTGAACTTCCTGGCTCAAGCGATTATCTCACCTCAGCCTTCCAAAGACTATAGCTTTTGGAAACCAGGGTGGATGTATGTTTAAAACTCATCATTTTATCCTCATCACCTAATAACTAAAAGTCATCTTAAAAATACTTTTAAAAAATAAATTAATATGTGTACTTAGTTATAGAAGGAAAGTATTAAAGTTATTAAGGGTACAAGTGAACTGACATACATGAAACACCTTGGAAAGATTCTACCTCTCTATCATAAGAAATTAAATCAGGCCGGGAGCTGTGACTCACACCTATTATCCCAGCACTTTGGAAGGCCAAGGCGGGCGGATCACCTGAGGTCAGGAGTTCAAGACCAACCTGACCAACATGATGAAACCCTGTCTCTACTGAAAATACAAAAATTAGCTGGGTGTGGTGGCGGGCGCCTCTAATCCCAGTTACTTGGGAGGCTGAGGCAGGAGAATCACTTGAACCCAGTAGGCAGAGATGGCAGTGAGCCAAGTTAGCGCCACTGTGCTCCAGCCTGAGCGACAGAGCAAAACCCTGTCTCAAAAAAAAAAAGAAATTCAATCAAGTTCTGAATAGTCTACTTAATGTAAATCATGGAACAATCTTAATTCATCATCTATAAAAGCTGTTGATAATAGAATGCACCTTACAATTTTGCCATGACTATTAAATAGCACCATACCTGTCACAAAATAGGCACTTAATAAATATTTAGTGAATATTTATTAATGCCAAAGAATGCATGAAAACCTGTTAAAATGTATCTATAATGTAACTAAAATGGTGAGGGGTAGGAATGTACTTATGGCATTAATAAAAGGTAATATAAGAAGAGAGCAAGGAAATAAAATGGAGTGGAAAGAAAGACCACTTGGACAAAGAAAAGGAACGGATTTTTCTTTCTTATTCCTTTATTTGAGGGTATGAAGCTTCAATAGCAGATTTCAGAATCCATAGATCTCAGCAATTAGCTTGAGATGTATGTTATTTGAATGCTTCCCTTAATACTGCCATGGGAAACCCCCCCCAAAACAAATGAAAGTCTCCAGACTTCCACTTAAAAATCTTCCTTATATTAATAACTCATGGATGGTCGGCAGAATCTGTATTATTGACCAAGATCCGTAGTCTGTTTCATGATGGGTCACATGGGGAAATACCTGTTTGGGAAGTGTTTTTCTCAGAAGAAGGGACAGCACTATACCACTTAAAAGAAGGGGAACCTGCAAAGAGGAACTTTTATACCATAAGGTCATTTGGTTTCTATGTGAAGATTGATTTTATGTTCACCAGACCTCCCAATAAAAAGCAAAGCTCATTAAAGTATCTGAATTTCATGCCCTTTCTACACTTATCAACTATTTAACTTCAGGCAGATTACATAATTGTTCTCCAACTCTCTTGTACTAGTTATAATTCTCCAGAGAAACGGAAAGAGGAAATTTATTATGGGAATTAACTTACATGATCATGGAAGCCAAGAATTCCCAAGATCTGCTGTACATTAGCTAGAGACTTAGGGATCATTTACCACCACATCTATTCCTTAGGTACAAAAATAGGGTAATAATTTCCATTTCTCAGTATTGTTTTAAATACTATCTAAAATAATCTGGACAAATCACTGAGGACAGCATCCATAATCACATAATAGATGCTCCATAAAAGCTAGCAAAGAAAAAGAGGAGAAAAGAAAGGAGAAGAAAAATAAAGATGGGGGAGATGGGGAGTATTTTCTTCTGTCCTTTCCTTCAGCAAACTCAATATAAAATTATTTTTCAGAAATTAAATAACAATGAAAAGCATATAACCCAGCCAGCTGTCAATGAGATATTTTAACTATATATATATTTATATATTCAAGCTACATGGCAGGTCACAGATGTCTATTGATTTCTCTGCTCTGAAATAGATGGTTTTGTTTAGCTCTGAAAAGTGAACAATTTTCTTGACACCAACCACTTATTTAACAGTTTTGGAATAATCCATAATTCATTAAGATGATGACTGACTTATCACACCCAACCTTCTGCTGTCTTGCAAACTATTGATTTAAGGCAGTTTAGCACTTGTAGAGCATCTAATAAATTGGTCCCAATCAGCAGCGCTGTGTTATATACTCATTCCTCACGCCATAAACACTGGCATTGCATATTTTAGAACATGTCCGTAGATTTGTTTTCTCAACAACATCCTTCCCTTCCAAACCCTTCCACTGAAACAGTCACCGCGTAGTTTTTTTTTTTATAATCCACATAAAACTTTCAGATAAGTAGAGGGCACCACAATCAATATTCATAGTGTGATTTATTGGAAGAGGTAGTATTTCACTAAATCCTCCCTGTAAATCCAGTGTGCAAAGTAGTTAGTACAGTAATCCATCTCCTGGATATTTTAAGCAGGGCATTAATGGGCTTGGAAGGTAGAGGGGCTGTGAATCATTTGCCTGTGATGGAGGTAGTTAGAGACTTCATTAGCTCAAATGCTTCAAACTCAGCTCTGCCTTCTGCCCCTTCCTCCCACCCTCCAGGCCCAAGCCCACTAATCTTCACTCAGCTGCTCCTTTTCTCTGAATGTTTGCCCCTGACTTTCTTGGGCATTCTAGTTCTCTTTTGTAGGGATGCAATATCCTTCTGAAAGCCATCAAGGATACTAATTTGACTTAAAGTTCTATTCCATTTTTAAGGGTTTTTTTTTTTTTTTCTTCCAGGGTCAGTTTTATACCCTAAATTCTTGTGTGTGTGTGTTTTTGTTTGTTTGTTTTATTTTGTTTCAATTATTTATTGATATGGTTTGGCTCTGTGTCCCCACCCAAATCTCATGGTGAATTCCAATCCTCACTGTTGGTGGGGGAGACCTGGTGAGAGGTAACTGGATCACGAAGGTGGATTTCCCCCTTGCTGTTCTCATGATAGTCAGTGAGTTCTCATGAGATCTGGTTGTTTAAAAGTATGTAGCATTTCTTCCTTTACCCTCTTTCTCCTGCTGCCATGTGAAGACATGCTTGCTTCCCCTTCACCCTTCTGCCATGATCATGTTTCCTGAGGACTCACAGCCATGCTTCTTGCACAGCCTGCAGTACTGTAAGTCAATTAAACTTCATTTCTTCATAAATTAGTCAGTGTCAGGTAGTCCTTTATAGCAATGTGAGATCAGACTAATACATCTATGTAAGAATTTGTTTGGCACACAAGTAACTTACTTGCCTATTCATCTTTCTAGAATAGTTTCACTTGCAAAGTTGTAGATTGTTTGCAGGAATGCAACAAAATGCACATTAACTGCTTTAAAAAATCTTAGGTAATGTCGTGAATGTACAATTCAAACAAGATCTTAAAGATGATTTGGTAAATCCTATGTAGAAAAATGAGTATTACAAATGAATATATACTTGGCCATTTAGAAACAGAAAAGGGCACTGTTGTTTCCAATAACTGTAATTAGTTAATATTGTTACAATATAAGATGTACAACTATCCGTGATAAGAGATAAGTGTAGAAAGAAATTCGAGGCAAATTTGCAGACTCATATTCAATAACGATTTGTTGAGTAAATGAATGTATGAATTAATTTCTCAACCAAACAATACATCAATGGATAAACTATTTCTACCCTTCCATTCACATGGTTGTGTACTTCTTCATAGACAAAGTGCTTCTTGTTTTTTTTTTTTTACTAATTAATATCTCTTTTTTTATTCGTATCATGGCATTTTACAAAGGAGCCAGAACAATTGTCTTACCCTTTTGGGAGGTTTGCTGACCTTTGATATAGAATCAAAGTCTCTCACTGTTTCCTGATAGCTTTTATGTCCTTGAAGGTGACAATAGATCAGAAATATTGCCACACTTACTTCCAACTCTTCCCACCTTATAGTTGATAAAAATACATTGAGCCAACATATCAGCTGGTCTTTTCAATTTATTAATCCAAGAATCCATCTGTTCAAATTGACGCTCTAGCAACACGACTGTTAAGGCCAGATGGGCTAGTTGTCCTTACGCTGCAAAGCAACAGCATCCTCAAAGCCTAGCACGAGGACTTTATGCTTATTGTAGTAACAGATGGGGCGAGTGGCATTTCCTATCTGGGAGCTCTGCAATTTGCAATTTCTGCCCTGAAGCCATTTAGCAGGAAAATATAGTAAGAAAATAAGATATTTAGCATTTTTACTTTCTTTTATATTAATGCTTTATGGAACAGAAAGGTGTAGACAAAGAAGTCCTAAGATTGAGAACCTTTATTTAGAGAAACTTTTCAGAATGACATACACCTTAGGCGATTCTTGGGAATACTGGAATATATCTATTTGACTTATTGTTCCAGTTGCAATATCAGTGGGACATTTAGGAAATAATGACAAATCGTGTCAAATCCAGTGCAAAGTCCTTGTGATGGTAGTATGAAATTCAGTTTCAGGGAGGTGCCCAAAAACTGTCTGCCTGGATGACCATCTGACTGCCTTTTCAGCAACGAGTTGAATTGATTTTCAGGGGTTTGAGGAGGTAAGAGGAGAAAATGTAACTGAAGGGGAGACACCAAGGTGTTTCCATCTTAAATTCAGAAATTCAGTTCCTATTTTGCTAATATCTCTAGATTCTTGCCCATAATTTAAGTGATTTCTCTGACTACTATCAGAGACCTAGAAACATTTTATATTTTGTATTTGCATTCTATTTTTGGTATTTTACTTGGGCTTTGACTTTTCCGTCTTCAGACCCTTTCATATTTTGTTGTCACATAACCTAATGTCAGGTCTGGTGTTAGTTTCTGCAACTCATAAACATGGTAATCACCCAAAAAGTATTAAAAAACAACAATTATGAAATTATTACACACAATCCTATTTATTCTAGTATAAGCCAATTACACACAATGTTTTACAGATTTTAGTGTATATCTTGCACATTTGTTACATTTCTAAGTATGTTATTTTTTGTATGCCATGTTTTCTCAGTGTCATTTTCAGATAATTCTTTGTTAGCATATAGAAATCCAACTGATGTTTCATGCTGATATATATTCTACAACTTTGCTAAGCTTATTTATTGGCTCTAATAGGTTTCTTTTTGTCTTGTTTGGTTTTCTTTGGTGGGAGAGATGTAGATCCTTCTCATATATAAGACAATGTCATCTGCAAATAATGATAGTTTTATTATTTCTTCCTATGCAAATGAACATATTTTATTCCTTTTTTCTGTTTTTTCATTTTTTTCCCTTTGTTATACCCTCCAATGCAATGTGAAGAGAAATGGTGTGACTAAACAAACTTCTCTTACACCTGACATTAGAAAAAAGACTTTTGCCTTTCACATTTAAGTATGATGTTTGTTATGGAGTTTTCACAATTGTTCTTTTGTTCTTTTTCAGATTGAAAAATCTTTTTCATTTTTTTTTCTTTTTCTTTTATTGTTTCGAGACAGAGTCTCACTGTGTCACTCAGGTTGGAGTGTAGTAGTGCAATCTCAGCTCACCACAGCCTCCACCTCCTGGGTTCAAGTGACTCTTGTGCCTCAGACTCCCAAGTAGGCATGCACTACCATCCCCAGCTCGTGTTTGTATTTTTAATAGAGACAGGGCTTCATCATGTTGGCCTGGCTAGTCTCAAACTCCTGACCTCAAGTGATCCACCCACCTTGGCATCCCAAAGTGCGGGGATTACATGTGTGAGCCACTGCACCCGGCCAAGAAGTCTTTTTCTGCTCCTAGTGTATTAGGTATTTTTACTATGAAAACATGACCATTTAGTGTGTGTTCAAATGATCACATGGATTTCATCATTTTTTACCTATTGTTGTTTACATATAATATACATATTGTGACTTATTAGGCTGGTGCAAAAGTAATTGCAGTTTTTGCCCCAATTACTTTTGAAAGTAATGGCAAAAACCGTGATAACTTTTGCACCAACCTAATAGTCGGTATATGGTGTTGTTCACATCTTCTGTGTCCTCATTGACTTTCTGTCTAGTGGTTCTACAGAAAGTGAAGTATTGTAGGCTCCAACCATAATTGTTTATTTGTCTACCTTTTATTCTGTCAGTTTGGTTTTATGCATTTTGGGGATCTGTTATGCTTATGCGTTTATAATTATTATAGCTTCTTGATTGATTGAAACTTTATCACTACATAATGTCATAATGTCTTTCTTTATCACTCAACAATTTTTATTTCAATGTCTATTTTGTCTGATAACACAGTTACTTCAGCTCTCTTTTGAGTACTGTTTGCAATTAATTTTTTTATATTTTTGCTTTAACCCTATTTGTATAATTGAATTTAAAGTGAATCTCTTGTAGACTGTGTATAGTTGGATTATGTTTTATTTTTAATCTATTCTGCTAAATTTAAAGAGTTTAATTTATTTATAATTAATATAATTACTGATAAGGCAGAAGTTAGTCCTGCAATATTACTAAATATTTACTATATATGTTATGTCTTATTTGTTCTTTAATTCCTCCATTGCTGACTTTTTTAATTAAATAGATATTTTCTCATGGATCATATTATACTTTTTTCTATATTTCCTTAGATAATTTCCTGGTAGTTACTATGGAAACAAAAATTAAAATTTTAAATATAATAATCTGATATAGATTAATACAAACTTAAATTTATTAGCATAAAAAATGTTGTTCTTATTTATTTTTTACTAAATTCTATGCAGTCATTTTCACAGATTGCATTTTTATACATAGTTTGCCCATCAACCAAAATTAAGTATTATTGCTTTATGCAGTTGTCTTTTAAATTTGATTTTTAAAATACAAAGAAAAATGCATGTATAATGTCTTTCATTTACCTATGCAGTTATCTTTCCAGTGTTCTTTTTTAAATTTGATTTGAGTTACTGTCTAATGATCTTTCTTTCCATCCCACAAGGCTCTGTTTAGCATTTGGTGGAGAACAGGCCTTAGAGTGACAAGCTCTTACATTTTATCAGTTGATGTCTTTATTTCTTCTTCGTTTTTGAAGGACACTTTTGTCCAATAAAGAATTCTTTGCTTCCCATATATTTTTCTTTCGGAAATTAGAGTACGTCACATCACTGCTTTTTGGCTTCCATAGTTTCTGATGAAAATTTTGTTGTTCATCTTACTGAGAGTCTTTTGTACTAACAATTGCTTCTCTCTTGCTGCTTTCTTGATTTTTTGTCTTTGTTTTCAACAATTTAATAACGATGTGATTCCGTGTGGCTCTCTTTAAGTTTTTTCCTATTTGAACTTTGTTCAGCTTCTCATATATGTAGATTTATGTTTTACATCTAATTTGATAAATTTGGGTCATTATTCTTTCAAATATCCTGTTTTCTCTTAATTTCTCTCATCCTACTGAAACTTCAAATATGTGAATGTAATTGTGCTTCCTGGTGTTCCAAAAGCCTTTTAAGCACTCTATTTTTCTTTATTCTTGATTTTTTCTGTTCCTCAGAATGGATTACCTCAAATGACCTATTCAAGTTCACTGATTCCTTTTGTCTGTTTACTCAAATCTGCTGTTGAGCTCCTCTTGTGAATTTTCATATCAGTTTTACTTTTCAGCTCCAGAATTTTTATTTGGCTAATTTTACAAATTTCTATCCCTTTATTGATATTCTACATTTGTTGCAATATTATTCTCATACTTTCTCTTAATTCTTGAGTTGTGGTTTCTGGTTCATTTAACATATTTAAAATAACTGGTTTAAAATCTTTCTCTAGAAGTTCTAACATTTGGGCTTGTTCAAGCATAAGGTTTTATAATTTATTTTTTCCTATCTATGGACCATCCTTTCTGTCTTTTTTAATCCCTTGCAATTTGGGGTTGAAAATTGGAATTTGAATATTATAATTTGATAACACTGAAAATCATATTACTTCTCTTTCTCAGGATCTGTTATTGTTGTTGCTTATTACTGTTGTTGTTCATTTTACTTAGTTACTTTTTTGAAATAATTCTGTTAAGTCTATATTCTTTGTTGTGTGTGGCCCCTGAATTTTTTTGTTCCATTATTGTGGTGATCAGGGTGATACTGGAGAGAGGTTTTCTTAAATGCCTGGTACCATAAATCTTCCAGTCTTTCCATGAAGCTATGTTTGTTTGTTGTGGCATGCTTCATCATTCACTGGGCAGTTTACAGCTTTGCCTTATCTTTCACTTCCTGCTGCCAAAGACTGTCAATATCAGTAGGAGGTGAGAGTCGAGGGTCTTTTTAGATCTTTCCTGAGCATGTGTGTAGCATTCTACATTCCTGGAATATGTTAGAGGTTTTCAAACCTGTTAGAGATATCTTATTCCCTAAATGTTTCTTCTAAGCTTTTTGGTTAGTCTATTGTTATCTATAATCCTCAGGCAGCAGCAATTGAGACAACAGCCTGTAAATGTTTTCCACAAATATTCCCCATCCAACCTAGGAAGCAACTTTGGCATTAAGCCAATTTCAAGTTAGGCAAAATTATGATAATCCATTTGAGCCAGTGTATCAGGGACCCATAAGTCAGGTAAAAACAAATCATTAATTATAACTATTTATGAATAAGGTCCTTTAATCTCTGTATCCTATAGGGAATACTGGATTGTGGAACATAGGGCTAAGGTAAGTTAAAATCGCGCAAAATTTACTGTTATCACCAAAAATTGGCTTTTTGTAATGAACAAGTGTTTCTTACTGGATTGTAGAGGATAGGGCTGGGGTAGGTGAAAATGCCACAAAGTTGACCGTTATTACCAAAAATTAGCCTTTTGTAATGAACAAGTTTTCTTACTGGATTGTAGAGGATAGGGCTGGAGTAAGTTGAAATGCCATGAAGTTGACATTATTACCAAAAATTAGACTTTTGTAATGATCAAGTGTTTCTTTGGGTGGCTGCAAGCCTTTGGTTCATTTCTAGAATTCAGAAAAGTTGATTCTGACAGCTTTCCAGTGTTTAATTGTCTTTGTGGAGGGGAAGAATGTGAAGTTCCTTATCCATCATTTTCACTAACATCCAGTTTTCATTTCTTGGCAGGGAAAATAATTATAAATCAGGAGAAAAATGTATCAGAATATATATTTACTAAAACACTTGTATATATGTTCAGAGGTATGCTACAGACTGAAAGCACAATTTTCTCCTTCCCGTTTCTCTCAGGCAGCAGTGTCTAAGACCACAGCTGACCCTAAAGGACCTCCACAAGTGATCTATTTTTTAAAAAAATTTTCATTCCTGTTTTAATTAAGAAATTTTATTATATTATTTTAAGGGTCTAGCATAATTTCCTCCTTACAAAATTAATACAAATTCATTATAGATATTCTGCAAGATAGACAAATTTGAAAAGAAATAAAAATAATTATACTGAATAATTAACTATTATATCTAGTTAAGGACCATTCTTTGTATACTTCTTTTTACATAATTATGACATTCTTTAGATGGAAGTGTGCATACTGCTTATTTTCACTCAAGGAAGTGTTGGCCGGAGCATTTTTCTATGTTAATAATGTCATTTAAATTCCAACTGGCATCTGTATATGATGTAGTATTACACAACCATTGAAGTGCACTCATCATAAAACAAATTATCTTATATATGATGGTTGTATAACATTTAATCTGTAGGTATAATACAAGCATTTTATCATTCAGATTTTACTGAATATTTAGAACATCTCCATCATTTTAATTATTAAAATTATCGTTGTTATGGGATAGTGTCCTCACAAAATTCACATGTTGAAACCCTAATCTCCAGCACCTCAGAAAATGACTATATTTGGGAAAAGGACCTTTAGAGAAATGATTAAATGAAAATGAGATCAATAGTGTGGACACTAATCTAATATGGCTGGTGTACCTTTCAGAAGAGAAAATCTGGAACTATGTAAAGACATCAGTGACATGTGGGCATAGAAGAACATCCATAATAGAACACAGCGGGAGCCAGCCATCTATCAGCCAGGAAGAAAGACCGAGGATAAACCAAACCAGCAAGTACCTGGTCTTGGACATATAGCCTCCAGGAGTCTGAGAAAACACATTTCTGTTGTTTGAGCTGCTTCTTCTGTGGTAGTTTGTTATAGAAGCCCTAGAAAATGAATACAAGCATTGTGATGTACATTTTGATAATTAGTAACTCGCTCATGATGTACAGGGATGACACTTTTTGGAACAAAACTACTACAAATGGCACTTGCTAAAAAATTAAGAATGTGTTTTCATTAAATATATTTCCCATGATAAAACGCTTGATAACAATTACTTCACATAGTCCTTCCTGAAGCCCTATGAGTAAAGCAGAACATCTAATGATTAATTGTGAAAATTATCTATACTGCTGAGCTTTTCCAATATCTGTGTTTACTACCTTTTAAATGCCCAGTGGGTAATATTCTACTTACAAAGATATGAGAAGTGTTTTTGCTAATTGTATTTGGGTAGGGCAAAATGGAACATTATCTTTTTGGCAAAGTCATTCCAACATAAAGACCAAAAATCTCTCTGTTGCAAGACAAAAGAAAATTTTTAAAAAATTATTTATTTTTGTTCCCCTAGGGTATTAAACCTGTTCTGATGTATTTGATCAGTAAAAAGTTAATAGACTTGACTCAACAGCAGATGGGCATCTGGGTTAGAAAGATATCTTACTGAAAAGAGAGTTCAGGTAATCAATTATTTGTGATGGAATTGTGGTGAGGAAGGAAAATATGATTGTCCAAAGGTGATTCTTTTTGAAAGTTGTTATCCATATCATGTGTGCAGTTATGTCCAATACTTATACATGGTGCATATTTTGATCTAAATTACCCCAACATATCTTTGCACCCTGCGTGTCACGATGTCTCAATTTATATTATTAGAAACATTGGGTGCCAGGCACAGTACCGAAGTATTACGCATATGTTCTATTCCATTCTCAAAATTTCTCTGTGATACTCTCATATAAGAAATTAAACCAGAGTTCTCACAGTCTATATAACTCCAAAAATGAGACCATTTTCCAAAATTCTATGCTATTTCTTAATGAAAATGTGATGGTGAATATAAGCCAAGTTGCATATTGCCAACACTATTTGTAATGATAAAACAGTAATAAGAAAAAGAAAAAATATGTCTATGAAATAAATTTATAATGCCCATTTATTTGCACATCATGCAGCTCTAGAGAAACAGATCTATGTGTGTTTTTATGGAAAGGTATATTAGTTTACTTTAAGTTAAACAAGCGGTAAATTAATAAGTAAAATTGTACTAGTATAAAATTACATACATACACACAAAATACATGTACTTACTCATTTTTCCATGATATGTATATATAGATGTATGCATACACATTTCTCAAACTTTAGTGTGCTTCAGAATTACCCATAACATGGAGAATAAAACTCTAAAGTAGAATCTAAAAATTTGCACTTCTAAGAATTTCCCAGGTGATGTTAATATTGCTGGTGTTCAGACATTGGAGTAGAATTGTTATATAAAATGTAGTATGTATGCATGCATCAGATTCAAGCACATATATCTATACACATATACATATGTGCATATATGTATAATTATATGAAAGTTTGAATACTAATTAAAAAGTGTAGAAACATACATATGAAACTCAAAGTCATGCTTAATACAGAAGAGTAGAAATGTGTCTATAAAGGGAACAAGAAAGTCCCTTTTCAACTTAATATACACTGTATCTATGTATTTTACATATTTATTAATAACTAATTAAATGAAAGCAATATATTTCTGTTGTACTCTTTAACAACATATCAAATATATGCAAATTAAAACAATGAGATAACACCTCACACCTGTGAGAATGGATATTATCAAAAGGGTGAAACGTAACAAATGCCATGGAGATAAGATGTGGAGAAAAGGGAACACTTGTACATGATTAGTAGGAGTAAACATTGCTACAGTCACTATGGAAAACAGTATTGTTAAGTATAGTTTCTCAAAACCTTAAAAATAGAGCTACATTATAACCCAGTAATCACACTTCTAGGTATACATCCAAAGCAAATGAAATTGGCATAGCAGAGATACCTGCACTCTCGTGTTCAAGGCAGCACTATTCACAATAGTCAAGATACGAAAATAATCTAAATACCCATTTGAAGATGAACGGATAAAGACAATGTGGCACAGATAGCTAGCTAGCTAGATAGATGTATGTATATATGCAGTGGATTACCATTCAGTCTTAGAAAAAAAAAATCCTGCCATTTGAAACAATATGGATGAATCTGGAGGACATTATGTTATGTAAAATAAGACAGGCACAGAAAGACAAATACTGTGCAATCCCACTTAGACGTACAATATACAAATGTCGGACTCATAGAAACAGACAGTAGAATGATGGTTTCCGCGGGCTGGGGGGAGCCTCCTCCCCATTGGGAGCCTCCTCCCCATTGGGAGATGTTAACTGAGGGGTCCAAAGTTTAAGTCATGCAAGATAAATAAATTCTGAAAATTTAATGTGTAACATGGTGACTATACTTAGCAATACTGTACTGTGTAATTAAAATTTTCTTACAAGTTAGACTTTAAGTGCTCTTACCAAAAAAAAAAAAGCTTACTATGTGAGGTGATAGATACATTAATTAGCTCTATTGTGAATATTATATATAATATATATACAGTATATCAAGTTGTACATCTTACATATAAATATTTATTGTCAATTATACCACAGTAAAGTGGGGGAGTAATCCTTTAATTTATTTTCACAAACCCCTAATTATCTTTTTTTCTGGGAGTATTTTTTATTTAACCCCAGCCTTCTACCAGAATCTGGGGACATCTCTCTTTTGAAGAGTACATTGCCTCCCTTTGTCAGCTTGATAGCCACAATAACTCAAAACTGATTTTTGTTAACAATAGCCATATGACATAGCAACCCAGAGACCCACAAATCTCTCAGTGTAACACTGTTCTAAAACATGTATTTCCATTTTTTTGTACACCAATAATCTTTTCATATCCATCTGTGACTGACTGACATGATGTACTGTAGATGTTGTCAACTTACCCTTCTCTGCTAACTGGTATTCACATATATAAGCAGTATTCAGTATGTGTTAATTAAATGGTAGATGGATGAATGAATGAATGAATGAATGAATGAATGAATGGTTGTGGTCTCCATTTGTTCAGAAGCTGATAAAAACTCACAATTTACTCACTATGAACTGAAGTGCAATGGAAGCATCAGCATTGTAAAAAACATTATCAGTAACTAAAGTCTATGCTTTTCCAGATTTTCTCAGTATTCACTTATATGTTTCTTTTTTATTATCCCTTCCAGATACCACATTACATGTAGGTGTCATGCTGCTTTAGACTCCTTTTGATAGTGGCCACTTATAAGACTTTCCTTGTTTTTGATGAACTTGATAGTTCTGAGGAGTATTAATAAGGCATTTTGCAGGATGTCTCTCCTTTGGGATTTGTCAATATCACACCTCTTGACATTCACTTACCTAATTGTTCAACTGAAGTAAACTTGTATAGCGGTTTCAAAATTGTAAATCCTTGCCCTCCCCACACAGGGAATCAACTTTATTAACTAGAGTACAGTACTTATATACAGTTCCTTTTACTTTTAACCTTGCAGACTCCACTCTTTTACAAAATTAGACCTTTTCTCCTCTTCACTTTAGTAATTCCATATGTTTATAATAACAGATTATTTTATTTAAGTATGGGCTCATCCCTCCATCCTCAGACTTCCTAAATGACTTAAAAAATTTCATACATCAAAGTATGCCTTAAATGTTATAGTAAGTTCTGCACACTTCTATGGGTTTTGACAAATGCATAGTGTCGTATATCTTCCACTACATTATCATACAGAATACTTTCAATGCCCTTAAAAGTTTCCTGTGCTCTAGCTATTCTACTCTCTCCACAAACACTTGGCAACCTCTTTACTATTGATGGTTTTCCACTTTATGTCCTATAAATGAAATCATGCATTATGTAGCCTCTTCAGATCGGGTTCTTTCACTTAAACTATGCATTTAAGATTAGATTAGTCCATGTTTTTGCATGACTTGATAGCTCACTACTTTTTATTGCTGAAAAGTAATAAATTGCATATAAATGTAAGACATTTTGTTTACATATGTATCTACTGAAAGTCATATTGGTGACATTCACTTTTGAAACACTACTTTAAAAAGTTATGAATCTTTATGTACAGGTATGTATATGAATATAGGGCTCCTAGGTGATAAAGAAAGCCTGGAAAGGGGTAAGTGAGGAGGAGTTTTCTTCCCCTAGCTTGGATAATATTTTGGCCAATTCCTTTCGCCTGAAGAGTAGGCTTTGTTATAGACATGACTCTGAGTATATTTAATAATGACTGTTTCCTCCAGTCCACAAAGAGATCTTTGTTATATTCTCCCATGGAAGCATGGAGCATCCCCTAATACTGTGTCTTCAAGGAACTTCTCCCTCTGGTAAGCAGATCTTGGCTGCAACTCCCTGGATTCTCCTGTGGCTCCACCATTTGGGGGTCAGGATTTGCCTGGTGACCTCACTTTTCTGATGAACCAAGAAAATTAATTTGTTTATAGATTTTTCAGCTTTTTATTATGAGAAAAAAGGAGGAATGACTTCCAAGCTCCTTTCATATGAGAGCAGACTCATATTTGTCACATATTTTTCAATAATAATGTTCAGATAGTAAGACTCTGAGATACTCAGTTTTTTCTCTTTTTTTCTAAAAATTTGCCTATAGTTTACCTAAGTCAGGAATCTGACTTTTAATCATTGTACAATAATCATTGTATTAATATTAATATTAATATTAATCATAAATATTAATATTAATCATTAATATTAATCATATTAATATTACCCAAATTGTTTTCATTTCCAATTTATTTTTAATACCACATCTGGTTACCATCTAATATTATTATAATTAAACCACAGTTTACTATAATAATTTATATAATTCACCAAAATACTAACAACATATATCACTGGATAATAAAACTATATATGTGTATGTGAAAACATAAATATATATTTTAGTTATATATATAGGCATTTTTGGATTTACAGAAAAATACATATTTACTACAACACTTATATATTCACTATTAAGATGGTTCAGATACTTCTCTTGCCTCTCAAGCCTAGTGATCTGTCTTATCAAGTGATTCTAAGACTTTAGTGGAACTACTGGGATGGAATGGTAAGCAGATTTTTGGGGACTTACCCTTGAGTTTCTGATTCAGTTCTTGAGAATTTTTATTTCTAGCAAGTTTTCAGTTGATGTTGATGCTGACTTTCAGGAAACCACAATTGGGAAATCATTTTAATATGTTAAAGTATAAGCACCAGTACTTATTACTTATTGAAAGCTCCCTACCTCATTGCAATAGATAGCTTGGCCTAAGAGTCACAGGAAAAAAAATTCTCAAACCCAAGTCCCCATAGTGATAACCAATATGAGCTAATTAGCTTTTTTATGTTGGATGTAGTCGTCCCTTTATATAACTTGCAATGTGTTCTGGGAAAGAGAACACTATAAACATTAAGATAAATGCTATTGATTAAGAATCTCATTATCAAAGCATTTAGCTTGTTATCATTATAGGGGACAAAAGGGTAATCCTTGTAACTGAAGTGCTGCGAGAGCATTGTTACCTATTGAGTACACACAGGGCCATCATCTGTTCCAGGAGTGAGGGACCACTATTGAATCCAGCCAGAACACAACAAAGTAAACTGTAAATTTGCATATGAGTCAATGTATTCATTCAATATGTTTCTCCAACATGGCTGCCAGACCATAAATTAAAAATCAACCTCCATGACTCATTTTGGTGGCAGTGTACCAAATTTCTTCAAAACCAGCCAAGATTATTAAATGTTATTGTGAAACAACAAGCCTTCAAAACATGAACTGTCAGAATGTAGGTCTTTTGTTCTTTAATTATTCATGTAGCAATTGTTTACTAATTTATTGACATGTGCTAAGGAATAAAAATACTAATCCTGCCCTGGATTTCCCCGAAGTGTGAAATAATCATGGTGCTCTGGGATTGATGCTGATATGAACAAATACGAACAACGGGAATCCATTTTATGTTTGGGAACTTTTATCTTTCTTTAAACATCTATTTAAATTCCATTTTGATTTGTTAAATTGACACATTTGGAAAATAATTTTACTTTTATATTTCTATGATAAATACAGTTTTGAAAATGCTTCTGAGATGATACAGGGTCATGGCAAGAGAAGTGTAGCTACCAATTCTAAAAGGTCAAGGTTTAAATACCCTGGCGTATACAGATCATGCTGTAACCCACTTTTGAAAGGAAATGATATCATAATGTTTCTTGGTGAGGCTTGCATCATTTATTTGCTGGTTAGTTACTATTATATGATTATTCATGAGCTGTTGCATTATTGAATATACTGTTGTTAGTATTTTGTCTCTGAAATTTTATAAAGTACTATACTATATAATATTCAATAGTCTTATAAATTGCTGTGTTTACATATATAATATGTATATAAATAAGTGGACAAAGTTAAAATTAATCAAGTGATAGAAAATTAGTTTGCATCTGTTATGGGTTGAGTGGTGTCTCGTCCTAACCACCCACTTCAGGATTTGATTTTATTTGGAAATTGGGTAATTGCAGATGTAAATTATTTAAAGTGAGGTGGTACTGGAGGAGAGTGGACCTTACTTGTAGTATGACTGGTATCTTTCTCAAAGGGGGACATTTGGACACAGGAAACATGAAATCCCTGTGAAGATAAAGGCAGAGGTTGTGGTGAAGATTTTACAAGCTAAGGAATGTGAATGCTTTCCAGCAAATCACTAGTAGCTAGCAGAGAGGCCTGGGAGAGATCCTTCCTTGCAGCCTTCAGGAGGAACCAACGCTGCCAACACCTTGATCTCAACCTCTAGAGCTGTCAGACAATAAATTTCTATTATTTATTTATCTACTTATGTATTTAATTTTTTTTTTTTTTTTTTTTTTTGAGATAGGGTCTTGCTCTGTTGCCCAAGCTGGGGTGCAGTGCGACTGGCACGATCGCCAATTGCTGCAACCTCTGCCTCCCATATTCAAGCGATTCTTGTGCCTCAGCCTTCCAGGTAGCTAGGACTACAGGCACACGCCACCACACCTGGCTAATTTTTGTATTTTTCAGTAAAGATGGGGTTTCACTATGTTGGCCAGGCTGGTCTCAAACTCCTCGCCTCAAGTGATCCGCCCGCCTCAGCCCCACAAGGTGATGCGATTACAGGCGTGAGCCACCGTGCCCAGCCAATTTACGTTCTTTAAGACACTTGATATCCTGTATTTTGTTGAGATAAACTGAGCAAACAACAGCAAATCACCAGCAGCTATGGGAGAGGCCTGGGAGAGATTGGTATTAAATTGTATCGTTTGATTATTTTATGTTATATATAAATTAAAAATATAAGTATATACATTTGGTCCTTTTGAATGCCAGATTTGGTCTAAATATTCTGGTAACCTTGTAAAATGAGGTGAAAAACTTTCCTTTTCTCTATTCTGGACTAATATTTTGTTTTTAACCCAAATATTTTATTTTTCTTGAAGATTTGGAAAAATTTTCTTGTAAAAATTTCTAAGGCTCTTTCCAATTTTTGTTTTTTTAATCAATCTCTAGATTTTCAGCCTATTGTCAAATCAATATTGACAATCTTTGCTTTGAAGCACATCTTTTACATTTTTTCTAGATTAAATTATGTATAGTGTTCTTACATACTTATTTAAGCTTCTCAATATTTCTAGTGATTTATGTTCCTCACCATCAATGTTTTATTAGAATGTCTCTTTCTAGAACACGATTTAAAAGTTTTGTTTACTCCTGCTCATTTTCTCTCATACTTTTTTTTCCCTCCTCCATCCTACCTATATAATACTTCTGCTAAATACTGTAATGTAGCACCTAACCATTTCAATAAGCAAAAATAGGAAACTAAATGATTAAGTTTTGAAACCATAGACAAAAATCTCCTATTTTTAACATATGTGATGATTATGTTTGTGAAAACTAGAAATAAATTCAAAAATGTAATACTAGAAATAAAAACATCCCTTAAATTTGTCAAGGTCAAAATATAAATTTTAACAATGAAAATCAATTGCATAATGATCGTAACAAACAATTGGAAAACTAAACTTAAAATATCACTCACAATAGCATTACAAAACAATGAATACCGAGGAATAAACTTAACAAACATTTGCAATATATATACCATGAAAACTACAAGTAATTCTGAGAGAAATTAAGAAAGACCTAAATAATAGACATGTCATTGTGAAAGACTCAATATTTTTAAGATGTTGATTCTCTCAAAATGGATGTATAGACTTAATGCAACCCTAATCAAATGCCATCTGTCTTTTTCTAAGTTTCGAGCTGATTAGAATATACATGTGTAAATACAAAATACCTAGATAGCCAAAAACATATTCAGAAAGAAGCAATTTAGATGATTTGTACTACCAGATTTAAAGATTTCTTCAGACATTAAATTTCATATAGCCCATGGCATAACTGTATAGCAGCACCAAAGAAGTCTGCTGACTCTGTTATTGTTTGTGGTTCTGCTATTTTTTTTTTTTTTAGCGAATCATTCCTTCAGTAGCAATTACATTTAACAAGCTCTTCCTCAGAGAGAGAAAAAGTGCTTCTCTCTTTGTACTCCCCCTGCCCTCACTGATCCTTGTACTGTCTTCCAGAGTAATCCAAAATAAGTCAGTCTTAAAATGAGGGAATGAGATGAGAATTTCCAACATGTTATGCTTAATCTTAATAATTAATGTTACAGTATTACTTGCAAGTTTCATTATCAAAGTAAGATGCAACTGCAGATTGGTGGATGACCCTGTTCCAATTATTTTTAATAAAATGGCAGAAGGCAGAATCCAAACACACCAAAAACACTAAAATAGCACCATCACATCCAACATACCTTAGACTAGTTAGTTACATTCCCTCGTCCAACTTCCGGAGCTATAGAGGAAGAGATGGACATCCATTTTATCCCTTCTACACAAGGAAGGAGCCAACATTTATCATACTGTTCAGGGCTACTGGCAAAATTAATATCATGACACACAACAAAGTTGAATTAATGCCTTAGGGATTAATTAATGTTTGAGAAAAATTAACTCCAAAACAGTAAGATTTCTTTGTTTTTCCTTTACAAGTTTTTCTGTCATTTGAATGGAACCTGAAGTAATTATTAAAGTGGTATTCATTCTTCATTTTGTATGTAAAAGTTTTGGACAGAGTATGTGAAATATGAAATTTGAAAAGATTCATTTAAAATGTGACTTAAGAAACATACAGCTTCCAAGGAAATGTCACTTTAATTCTACTGAATAATGTCATCAGTACTTGATATACTGCATTTTCTCTTTCAGGGAATTTTGCTATCTTAGGAATAACTTTCAAAACCCTATTACATCATTTAGAAAGAGAATAAAAGTAACGAGCTAACTACCTTAGGGTTAAATCTAAGGTTATTTCAGACTTTTGGATGTGGCCCCATGAGTGTGAATCTGAAAAAATAAAATGAAATAAGATAAAATAAAGTGCGAAAATATATCTAAAACTGTGTAACTTCTGGCAAAATGCAGTTACTTTGCTTGTTCCCCTTGGATTCTTGCATGATTTAAGAAATGTATAACTTCCAAGGAAATGTCACTTTAATTCCAATGAATAATGTCATCAGTACTTGATATACTGTATTTTCTCTTTCAGGGAATTTTGCTGTCTTAGGAATAACTCTCAAGACTCTATTGGATCATTTAGAAAGAGGAAAAAAGTAACGAGCTAACTACCTTAGGGTTAAACCTAAGATTATTTTGAACTTTTGGAAGTGACCCCATGCGTATGGATCTAAAATAAATAAAATGAAATAAGATAAAATAACGCACAAAAATATATCTAAAACTGTGTAACTTCTGGCAAAGTGCAATTACTTTGCTTGTACCCTTTGGATTCTTGCTAAAGCCTATTTTGCTATAATTACAGAAAGTTTGATTATCTGGCCTTGGTAATCACTAATTATTTAATACTTACTTGTCACTTAGTTATTGTCCAGGCCATGTACCCTTAAATACTAAGATGAAGAGATACAAACTTTTGATTCTAAGCAATGCATCTGAAGAAAGGACATTACATGAGAGGAAGAAGATATAAGAACAGAATTGAGAATAGCATGTGGCCATCAGTGAGGCCATTTTTTTGAAACAATTTTTATGAAAGAAATTACAAGAGTTATGGAGATAAGAATGAAGGCCATTTGGAGTAAGGCTGTACCACTATGTAGAACTAGCATATGACACAGTTTAATAATTCATGTTCATAATATCCATGATAAATCATCCACAAAAACATTTACTATTATAATTATTTCTGATGTTAACAATGCATTCTTAAACTATAAGTGGAATATTTCTTAAATTATAAGTGAAATACTGTATTTTATTAAAATAAGCAATTATTACATTTTAAAATAATTTCCAACCATATGTTTGTATATACATATTTTAGATTAAATTCTCAAAATGTATCCTGAAATTTTTCTTATAATATACTATTTTTTAATAAAACCAGTATGTGGCACACTATTTTACAATCATAATTACAGAAATTATCTTTTAATATTTGATAGAAATTATTTTTTGCATAAATTTTAAAAGTATAAATTATTTTATACTTCTTTCCCTTTTATACCATTATTTCTTTTTGTTTTAACCCATACACACATAGAAACACACAAATATTACAAGTAATTTGTCACATAAAAACACAAATTATGTGATTGATATGTCACTCATGAATCAGCCATCCACATTTCAATATTGTGTGCATAAATTACATTCTTTTTGTTTGTTTGTTTGTTTTCAGACGGAGTCTCACTCTGTCACCAGGCTGGAGTGCAGTGGTATGATCTCGGCTCACTGCAACCTCCGCCTCAAGCAATCCTCCTGCCTCAGCCTTCCGAGTAGTTGAGACTACAGGCACGTGCCACCACGCCCAGCTAATTTTTTGTATTTTCAGTAGAAATGAGGTTTTGCCATGTTGGCCAGGATGGTCTTGATCTTGTGACCTGGTGATCCGCCCACCTCAGCCTCCCAAGGTGCTGGGATTACAGGTGTGAGCCACCGCGCCCAACCATAAATTACATTCTTGTCTTTACTATAGGTGCCCAAGATGAATATTTTCATCACAGTGTATTACACCTTGCTTTTATTACTCCTGATTATATGACATTAACTTCCCTTGAATCCATATAGTAAGTAGTATATTCTCATGTTTTTATAATATGTTAGCAGAATGATGTATCATAATGATTCATATAGTATTGATGTTTTGCCTTGTTTATTTGCCATTTGTAGGTAATACTGTGGTAAATATCCTAGTACATAGTGTTTCATGTGTCTGGATTTCTCCCTTAGGTTGAACTGGAAGAAACAAAGATAAAAGCTTTGAATATTTCTATGATTATGTTACACATCTTTTATTTTATATTTTAAGTTTTTTTATCAAACTTATCGTATCAAGTGTTAGAGCTGTATCAGCAATTTTTCTAGGGTCATTCATTCTTGCACTTATTCAGCACAGTTATTTGATGATTCATTCCACTCTCATTAATAGCACCATCACAATTTAAAGTAGATTCACGTTTTTAAACTAGATTACTTTTAGGTTGTGAAGGGTACATTGCTATAGTTTTACCTTTTATTAATGCTGGCAAGTTTTGACTACTTTTTTCAAATATCATTTCAACTTTGTGCAACTATATTTGATAAATTCACTATCTCTTTATCTCTGTTTATCTACCTATCTAATTGCTAGAAATAGTTTTGCGTATATTGGTAGCAATATTTTAATTTTATTTACAGAATTTCTAAAAGTGTCTAAATTACAACTCAGGAAAAAGTAGAAATTTTTAAAAAGCCATCAAATGAGATAAAGTAAGTGAAATTATTTGCAAAATATAAAGTAAAGTCAATGTATTGTTATTCATATTTATCTTCTCATGATCTTCATAAAATTAGTTGAAGTTTAAGGAATTCACTTGTATTGTGCTGTAATAAAAATAGAAGCCTACAGCTTAGAGTGATTAAGTTACAGATCCAAGAACTTGAAGAATAATAATTAAGCTAATGAATCTAATCCCAAAACGACATTCATTAACTAATATCCTATTGGAACAAAAAAAGCCTTTGCAGTAGAATATAAAAGTAAGCCCTAAAAAAGCATAAGGAATTAGTACTAAATATGCAGCAACTTTCTAATTATTAGAAAGGACGAACTGCTTTGAGCTTTAAAAACCCACATTCTTGGATGGTTGGGTAACCAAGTGGGTACTAGAAATTGACAATGTGAAATTACTGAGCAGTATGTTTTGAACAGTTATATCTCTAAGCTTTATTTCTCAGCGTGTTTGTTTGTTTCATTTTGTTTTTTTGAGAGGGAGTCTCCCTCTGTTCCCAAGGCTGGAATGCAGTGGTGCCATCTAGGCTCACTGCAACCTCTGCCTCCCCAGTTTAAGAAATTCTGCCCCAGCTTTCTGAGTAGCTAAGACTACAGGCATGTGCTACCACACATAGCTATTTATTTATTTATTTATTTTTGTATTTTTAGTAGGGATGAAGCTTTACTATGTTGCCAAGGCTTGTCTCGAACTCCTGACTTCAAATGCTCCTCCCATCTTGGCCTCTCAAAGTTATTTCTCAGTTTTTGAAAATCATTCTCAAATCTATAATATCCTCTCCTATCCAATATATATATGTCAGAATGAATTTAGCAGATTTTGGAATGTAAGCTTTTCCCATCGAGAATATTAACCAGACCCATAGTAGGCATTTTATAAAATTTGCTACCCAATTCATAATGTACTCTGAGCATGAAACTTGGTCATGCTTCATATTAAATAATTTAAAGCCAGAATATTGGAATTTCAATTACAATTTTGTCATTTGTGAGCTTTCTTTAACCCCAGTTAGCCTTAGTTAATTTTAGTTTAGCAACAACAATAGAAGAGCTGTTGGGCATCTGCTGTGTTCAGGACTTTGCTGGTCCATTTGTTGGGGTGAAATTTAAGGATATTACCATGTAGATAAACATTTTGAATAGCAGTGTGGTGAGTATGAGGGTAAGAGAAGAGTTTTCATTTTCACAACCCGAGGGAATTCAAGAAAGCTTCTGAAAAGGTGATTTCCGATATGAATGTAAAAGATAAACTGGGAGTTAGATAAATAATAGAAAGTAGAAAGATATCTAAGTAGAGAGAAATATGCAAAACATAGAAATATAAAATTCAATTTTAGGGTTTTGTTTTTTGTTTGTTTGTTTGTTTTTTGAGACAGGGTCTCCCTCCTGTCTTCTAGGCTGGAGTGCAGCAGCGTGATCTTGGCTTACTGCAGCCTCAACTTCCCAAGCTCAGGTGATCCTCCCACCTCAGTCTCCCACCTCAGTCCCATCCTTAACTGGGACTAAAGGTGTGCATAAAGGTGTGCACTACCACGCCTGACTAATTTTTTGTATTTTTAGTAGAGACAGGGTCTTGCTATGTTGCCCAGGCTGGTCTTAAACTCCTGGGCTTAAGCGATCCTCCTGCCGCAGCCTTCCAGAGCGCCTGGGATTACAGGCATGAGCCACCAGCTGGAGGATCATAGATTTAATGTAGAAAATGGAAAGTCAGTTGATATAAGTGAAGTGTAGAGCAAAGAAGCTTGTCTGAAGATGATGAAGAGGAATTCAGGGGTATGTTGAAAGTAATTCAGGCTTTTTTTCCCCACACTTTGGGAAGACTTTGTGGAACTGTAGGCTGGAGAGTGGTGTGCAAAGTGAGTTGTTTAGATGGATTGCTCTGGTATTTGTGCTTTTACAAATACAAAAATTGAAGATATAAATAACACTTGAGATATTGGATTAGTAGCTTCCTAAAAATATAAGATATCCTTAAGCTTGGGTAACATTAGTAGATATTAAAAAACTGGAATGTTCTGGGAAATATACAGGAAGTAAACATAAGACCGCTGTATCTTACAACTGCTATGAAGTGATAATTAGGAATGGAAAGCATTCCCTGGTTTCCAGCCTGTGGTCTGAATGGACAGTGATGTCAACCCCATGAAGGGAAATACTGATGGAGGAATCCATGTGATGTTTGGAAGAAGAATATAGTAATCTGATTCAGATGTGTTAGGTTTTAAAAAGTCTAAAGAATATTCTCGTGGATATATTATCTTTAAAATTAGGATATATATACACACACACACACGTATATATATATAAAATAATTACAACTGTCATTTTATTAAACATTGCGGTCAAATACCTTTCTAATTATTTTTCACCCACACCCATGTATTTTATCTTTGTGAAGCCCTCACAGTGACTCTGGGCTAGGCTTTGTGATTTGTTTTGGCCAGTGGGATGTAGTAGACATCACACAATCAGAGGTTTCAAAAAAATCAGTGTGCATATTTTTGTTTGTACTCCTTGCCTCTACCATTACCATGAGAAGGGCAAACCTACAATAGTGGAATGCTCCCAGCAGGAGTCCCACGGAAGAGCCAAGCTGCCCCTAATGTCTCAGCCAAGGCCATCTCAGATCAACTAAAGGCAGCTGATGTTAAGACATCTGGATGAACCCAGGCAAGATCAGCAAGCTATCTAGATAACCACCTCAGAGTATTAGCAATAAACACTTATTTTATATGCCACTGAGGTTTGGTGGTTGTTTGCAGCACCACAAAATTGTATTGTAGCAAATATTAACTATTATTATTCTCCTTATGGTTTTTGTTTTTCCAGTTTACTGCTTGAAATTGAAAAAGAGTAACAGATTGGTGTGAAATCTATAGAGTCTCAAGACATGTGTAGAATGTAGTAGAATGTGATAATCTGGACTGTTTAAAATAAATCCTTACCTCCCTATATCATTCAGCATTCCTGCAGAAAATAAATGACACATTCAAAAGGACAGTTTAAACAAAAGATAATAATATAGAAAAATAATAATATAGAAAAAAATATAGGCAGGTTTGAAGGAACCAACAAGGAAAAGTGAGGCACATGGAATAGTAATACCAGGAAGCTGTTAGCACCTGTGGACCTGAAGGTCGAAGAGGTGGAGCTGTTGTAGAAATAGGACCAATAGCCAACTGGAGGAACTGAGGACTTGAGGTGGGCCAAACTGTGATCCGATCCAGATGGACAAAGATGGTGCATTTCCTAATTCTTTATTCTCTGCTCTCAGCAGGAAGATACTATGTAGAATTTGATTAGGGCACAGGAGGCAAACATTAAATGGGGGAAGGTGGCTAACGAAAATGCCTAGCAAAGTCCACAACCTTTTTCCTCTATACCTACTTTTGCCTTTTTTCTACAAGAAAAATCTGAAGCCCTAACGCAAGCCCCCCATTTGATTATGGAATGATATTAATTCAGTGACATCACCACCTGAACATGTTAGCCCTTACTAGTGCTCTTCGTAAAAGATGGCAATCAAAACTGAGGAAAAAGAAATAAATGACATGCAACATACAACTTTTAGAGTCCTTGAGTCCTATTTCTATAACAATCAGTAATGTTTTGTTTTTAACTTGTGCATTTACAAGTAATTAGATATCAGTAATATCAGCAATCGGTTATAGAATACTTACAATTTTGCATGTAATAACATAGAAAAGAAGAAATATTTCTATTTTATCAAGTTCCTCAGTTTGAATATTGCATCCAAGGCCTACAGGTATTAAGAGATGCTCTCAGCTGTGTCACTCAGTAATATTATATCTATCTATCTATCTATCTATCTATCTATCTATCTATCTATCTATCTATACATATACAAATACACATGCATCTTGTGTGTCTATGTGTGTGTATGTGTATATATATATTTCTTGTGTATATATATTTCTTATATATGTATGTTTCATATATATATTTCTTGTATATGTGGGGTGTGTGTATGTGTGTGTATGCAAGAAATCTACAAAAACCAAATATATAGAAAATATTCTTACAGGTAGAAATTCTTTGATTTATCTCTATGTATTACTTAAATATAATAGAGAGAAGTACAAATAAAAATATTTTACTTGCACTTCAATAAGTTTAAATTCTTGGATGCAAGAAAAGCATACAAACCTTGAAATAAAACAATAAAGAAAATTATATTATTGATCTGTTTGAATAATTTTTAAATAAGAATTTTATTGCCTTCCCAGTTTTAACTTGTCTTGAAGATTTTGTAAAAAAATGAATCTTCCTGTTTTAAATAATAATAAAACTTAAAAGTTAGGATGGCTTTCATCTTCAAAACCTTTTATAAATGGCTGCAAATATTGCTTTAGCATTAATTTAATCTGTGAAAGTATCCACTAGAGAACACCCATTATTCCTGATTTATGTCAATTTTATTAGCTCCAGTTACAAGAACACACATACAACAATCTTTTAAACCAGGCTTTCTAACCCCTGTAAACTGTAAGTACAATCTCAATTTATCTGTTGGTATAAACTTGATATCTACTCTACTCTGGAAGTCTTAATTTAATGAGCTATAAGAAACCACAGGTGATGAGAAAGTGTTTCATGACCAAGAGTTCATCAGATCTCTGGACTTGTTGAGAGAGCTGTGCCTGGAAGCAATATATATAGATTTTTCATTGAGGTGACTGAGCCATTTTCAGTTAGAGACTAGTATATCAGCCAAATAGAAATATTCTTATAACATGCCAATATTTTATTCTGACTAGTCTTTTATTTTGCTTTCCTTCCCCCAACAAACAATAACACATTAAGACCTGGAGCAATAACTCTTAGCAGAGGTCCTTCTCTGCCTATTAACTCTCCCGCAGATCTTCTTGCAAAGGGACATTAAGATTTCAAGTTCAGACTTCACACTGCCTACATTCAAATGTGAGATCCTGAATTAGTAGTGGTGCGATTTGAGCTTGGTTCAGTAACCTCTCTGTACCTCAGGGTTCTCATTTAAAAGGATGACGAGTAACATTGCTTTATACTTAATATTACTGAAATGGAGAAAGAATTTACCCAGCACAGAGAAATTCCTAGGCCTTCAATCAATGCTTGCTCTTAATAATTATTATTGGAATTATTAAAGTTATTTTGTAAGTGTTATGTTTCTTCCTTTTTGAGTCTCACTCTGTCGCCCAGGCTGTAGTGCACTGGGGTGATCTCGGCTCACTGCAACCTCTACCTCCTAGGTTCAGGTGATTCTCCTGCCTCAGCCTCCTGAGTAGCTGAGACTACAGGTGCCTCCCACCACACCAGGCTGATTTTTGTAATTTTTTTTTTAGTAGAGATGGGGTTTTACCATGTTGGCCAGGTTGGTTTCGAACTCCTGACCCCAAGTGATCCTCCCACTTCAAACTCCCAAAATGCTAGGATTATAGGCATGAGCCACCATACCCAGCCAAGTGTTAAATTTCTAAACATAAACCTGACACTTAATGGCAATTCAATAAATATTCATGGAATAAATGAATGAAAAATTAAAGAATAAGGACTCACACAACCCGTATATAAAGCCCTCTGCTAGCTCTCTGTTGTCTACCAAGGGCAGTCTGGAATGGGCTCCACATCCGCATCTCTGATGCCTTTCTGCTGCCGTCTACCAGGCACATGCTATGCTTTGCCTAGGGAGACTGTCCAGTGCTATCCTAACTTGGGTTCCTCTTGTGTTTTCCTCCTTCACACTGCAAACTGCTTCTCATCCTTTTAGAATCAGCTCAATTATGGCCCCACTGGAAAAGTCTTTCTTCATTTCTTCTGGTGATGGTATTTGTCACCTCCTCAAGGCCTGAGAGATGGCCACCTAATGTTGTTGTTATATCCCATACTGTCTGCCTGGATGGTTTCCCAGTCAACCCAACCGTTGTTGACAATGACTATTTCGAACTCTGCGATCCTGTTACCCTTCGACCACCAACGCTCCATATGAGTTTCTTGTATTTTCACCAGATAATCCTGACACACACTTCAGAGTCAAAATAGTCTCCAACAGAAAAGAACTTTTGTCTTTTCCCCACCAAATCTGTAACTTATAGACATCTCTTCCATCCCCTCCATCTAGCTAATCCTTCTCTCAGATTCTATTCCATGCTAAGTGAATGTTTTAGAAGGCTCTACCTTTGACCCCAGTGCTCAAAGTCCATAAATAATTTTTCATTTTACTTGAAGTAAATATGTCACCAATCATGTTAGTAACGTTACGTTAGAGCAAGCCATATTTTCCTTAGCTGACTCTGGCCTGGTTAGTCCCACTAGTGGAGGAGAGTGACATATAATTGCAGTCAGAATGGGTTTGAAAGAACAAAGAAAAGAAAAATAATGCAATACATAAGTGTGTTGATATATATTTGGAAGGTCTTGAGAAACTGAACTCACCTGCTATAATTTTTATTTGTCAAATGTGAGGTGCCATTTGAAAACAAACTTACAAGTTTGTGTGACTTACTGTGTCGCAGCTCTTTCTGTTGCTTGTTGTCAGCAGTGAACATTTTTGCACACATTATCCATTTAACCCTTATGAGAAGCCTATGAGTTAGCCTATAATTCATCTCAATTGTACAGGTTTTATAAGACGAGGACGTTTCAGAATGAAACATCTACCATATGGGGAAGCCTGGTCTAGAATCCATGCATACTGAACCCAGGGTACAGTTCCTTAAACACCAAATTGTTATTTGATGTTGGAAAATTTTAATTGTGTCAGAACGACTTAGGCATAGGTCATATGTTTGTTAGCAGAATCCTTTTAAACCAGGTTAAGTAAATGGAGATGACATAGCAAGGATATAGCGGGATCTCATTAAAACCCAGAGCAGGAAGTGCTTCAAAGCTTCAGGAAGGGTTTGAATTGGGGACTGAATTGTTATCAGGAAGCAATCGGCTCCTCTCAGCACCCTGTCTCTGCCTCTGCATCTCTGAGTCTCTCTCGTGCTCTCTTTTCCTGCAGTAGCCAGAATTCTAAACATTTCCCCAAAGACGCCAATCCTCTGGTTATTTAATTAAACATGAACCTAAGTATTACTATAAAAGCATTAATCTAATTAAGATCAGGGACCATAAAATGACATTATCCTGAATATCAGATGGCCCCAGTCTAATCACATGAGCTCATAAGAGCAGAGGAGGGTTTCTTTCTGGACCTAATAGGAGAGATGCAGCTGCAGGAGAGAGCAAAGAACAGAAGAGGCCGAAGGGGAAGTGAGAAAGATGTGAATCATGAAAAACATTCGACCCACCGTTGCTGACTTTGAATAAGAAGGAAAAAAGCCACAGTTCAAGGAAAGTAATTAGCTTTTAAAAGCTAAGAAGGATCCCTGGTTAACAGCCAGCGAGCCAACAGGGGCTCCAGTCCTGCAATCACATGGAATTGAATTCTGCCAACCACTTGAATGAGCTTGGACATGGATGCTTCCCAGAGCCTCCAAAAAGGAGTGCAGCCCTGCCAGCATCTGGATGTTAGCCCAGTGAGACCCATGTCAGCCTCCTGACCCACAGCATGGGGAATTGTAATTGTATGCTTTTCTAAACCACCTGATTTGTGGTCATTTGCAACAGCAGCAATAGAAAACTAACACGTTTGTATCCTTTTAACTATGCATCTCCCATATTCGTGCATTTTACAATTTTTTCTCTAAATACAGGTTCTCTCATCTCCTTTTTTTGTGTATTCCGCTCTGACAGCCTCTGACTTTGCCTGCAGTCCTGAGCCACATAAGCCTTTCATCTAGTCTGGAACCTATGATTAATTAAACCCATCTCCATATTTCACTTCCAAATTTCTAAGTGAGGGAAAATCAAATTTTGCCAACCCAATCACTGATTTAAATCCCCCTGGTCAAGACACCAATTTCTATCTAGTCACATGGAAAAGAGTCATGGAGAATGCTGACAGCTCATTCCAGGATTTGGAAGGTCAGGTTCCTGAAGAGGGTCAGTGCAAAGAGGATAAGATGTCAGGGAAGGAAGGAAGCTCATCTGTAGTAGAGATATTAAGAAGACTTAAATTGCATGGGATAAATTCAAGCTGATGACAATGTAGAACAGATTAAGATGCTGAGAAAAAGACATGTGGGAAGGAATAGGACTATATTTCTTTTCCAAATAACAGTTAGGTTTACATCTATTTTCTAAATCCAGGGAGGACTAAAATCAACACCAGACCCTCATTAATGCAAATATAGGGGTTAATTATGAGTCTTTTGTGCAAGTATGTGAGGTTGTGCTAAATGTATACAAGTATGTATTGATCACTTAATTTTGCTGTTCATCAATTTTTCCCCATTTTTCCAACCTTACAGGCTCAGCAAAATAAAATGGCAAGAGGCACAATTAAAAGCACAACCAGCTGAGATTAAGCTCTGCAAAGATTAGTTATGGCACAGGTTTTATTTAATGTTGTAGAATAGTGACCTGGGGAAATAAAAATGCATCCATTTGAGAAACTATTGACAAAACAAGAATAAAAATGCAACAAAAATCAAAGTACAAAAGTGGATCTGGAAAATTGCATTCTGTGCAACTCAAGTAAACACTGACTTCATACACCCAAATGTCCACCTCTTTTATGTAAAACTTCCCCTTCAGTGCAGTTAGGGTGCCTGGCAATGCACGAGGTCAGTATGACTTAGGCTGGATAGGCAGACACTGAGCAGACATTTATGAATCCAATTTTTCATTTTTTGACTCTTCACCATCTGTTGAAAACCCACGTTCTGAGACCCACTTTCTGTGACCTCTTTCTCGGCATTCTTGAACATATTCCTCTTTGAAAGGTGCATGTTTTAGTGAAGAAAAGCACCCAAGAAGGAGACTGGCTTAAACTGAAGAACAGTTTGATAACTTTTCATCAATGCATTTGCCATCAAATATAAGCATCAATGTAACCATGAAAGACATAAGATATTATAGTACCTAATTTTAAAAATTCAATTAACTCAACAAATAGTTACTTGTTATTGATTACATGTCAAGGGCTGTTCTGAATATTGGTGATATATGAGTGTGTAACTAAAATTAAGTTTTTGTCCTCGTGGAACCTTGAACTGTCAGATGAAGAAATTGAAGTCCAGAGAGCAGCTTGTCTAAAGCTACATGTTGCATTGAGATGGGGCTACAGAGTAGAGCTTCTGTCTCCATATTCCTACTTCAACTGTGTTTGAAAGCAGATGGAATGCACAACATAAATAACAACATAGAATGGAGTTCTTGTTGCACTACACTAAGGTACTACTTCTCTGTCATTTTTCTTCAGGAAAGAATTTGGCCCCCTCGGAATAGTTTTTACCACTTTTAATAATATGGAAATTAAGTTGAATTGAATAGCAAATAAAGAGCAAGCAGTTACTATTTTTAATTTAAAAAATAAAACTAGGTCAATAGATTTAACCACATGTGAGCTTGAGACCCATAAAGAGAAGCACCTACTGAACAACTGCACCTGGAAATTACAGTTAATATTTTCAAGACTGAACTCAGTACCTCTCTGAACATAGGTGACTCTCATATTTAGCATTTTGTTGAATTGCATCCTTCTCTTTCAAGCAGTGCCGGTCAAGAACCATGAGAATCGTCTTAAATGTCTCCATCTGTTTGCTCATTCTCCCTCAAGCCCTACCACACTGGCCGACGCAATGAATGAACTTCTAAGTTAATTTCATTTTATCTCCTGTGATGAATTACATTTTTGTTCTCAAACATTCCCTCCCCTTAAAGGATTATATATCTCCATTCCTAGGGGACTTGGCCATAAGAGTTGCTTTATCCAAAGGTGTGTGAAAGGGTATGATACATGCTACATCAGCGCAAAAGCCTTAGTGTCATTGAATATTGGGCCCATTCTCTTTCCTTTCCTCTGTGCTATAATAATAGATGTCCTGTATAGGGCTCTTCCTTCAGTTTAAGCCAAAGCATGAGAAGAGACATGAGCAAAGTCCCATTGACACAGAGAAAACCATGTGAGTGAGAAATAAGCCATTTTTGTAAGCCACTGAAAATTGGAGTGGTTTGTTACTGAAGTATCTCCTAGAAGCAAATGACTATAACCTCCTAATCTTTCTTATAACTGACATCTTCCCTCCAGTCTCAGTGTCACATCTTCACTCAGTCTGTCGCCATTTCTTCCTGGAACCCTAGAATATCACCAAGACTATTTAAATTCCTACCTCCATTCACCTCCCACTTACAATCAATTCTCATATGGAAAAAAATAGTGATGTTTCCAATTATAAATCTTTTAATTTGAAGTTATTTAAGACCTCTCAATCATTATTGTGGCAAATTCCATCTCCTTCTCATTCAACAGATATGTCTTCATAATCACCTATGTAATTACTTTACCATCCTGATCACTAGATATTTAAGTGTTAAGATTTTACAGTGCAGCCACACTGAAGAGTATGAAGTTATGCAAAGACAGCTTAGGCAGTCACGTACCTTCACATATGTCAGTTTTTTTCTGAAACATCTTTTACATCTTCAGCCACGTAGTAAATTCCGATTCATCCTTTAAGAATAATCTCAACAACACCTGTCTTTCCTTATGTGTCCCCTTCTCTGTTCCTATAGTACTCTGTATATATTGTGTCATCACATGAATTACACTTTGTACTGAGTGCTGTTTTTGTTTTCTGTCTTCTCCTCTGAACGATAAGAAATTTGAGGAGAGGTGCATGTCTTACTAATTTGTGCATTCCAAATGGCAAGCATAGTGCTTGGAACACAGCAGATAATAAATGTTTGATGAAATGAATGTATTAAGTTATGAAAATATACCACATTGAAGCACTGTAAGACTTATCTATGTTTTGTTTATGTCTAAAATTAACCAAACCGCAGAATTTAGTGTTTGGGGCTTTCTGCCAATAATTCGATATTTAACAAAATCTGTATTTTTTGAACAGAAATAATTAGTTGGTTTATCTGTGTTAAGTGCAATGAAAAGTGTTTTCTGTTCCTCATGAACAGAACTTCATTGCCACCCTTGCCCCATAAATGTAAGCTGGAAGGGTTTTTTTGTGTTGGTTTTCCAGGCATGTTGTTCATCCTCCTAGAGGCCTTGGAGAGATCTGCATGCCAACACTGGCTCACCTCTTCACCAGGCATCTTGGTCCCATTGGATAATTTTAATGAAAATAAATATTCCAGTCTCACCGAAATAAATATTAACATAACAGTGTGGTACCATGTGTCAACTGCAAACTAGCCAAAACAAATATCAATGTTTGTAATGAGCAAAGGTTGAAATGAGTGCTTTCATGCACTGCTGGTAGACATATAAAATATCAAATTCTTTCTAGCCTGCAATTTCACAATATTCATCAGCAGCCTCAAAATAAACTTAGTTTCATCTATATTAAGGAATATTTCTTTTAAAAAGTCAAGTATGATTTTGATGGTCTCCCAATGTTCTGAAAACTGTCTCTCAATCATCCCTCTGTACTTATTAATGAAGATATTTATGTATGATGGTAGTACTAGTAATTTTGAAAATGTTGAAGGTATTTAAATTTCTCTACTTCAGAAATTAGTTCAGTAAATGATAGTATGGTCCAAGATTGCACGTTATGCATCTATTTTCAAGGTGTGTCAAAGAATATTTAATGCTATGTTAAAGCACTCTTGAGAATGTTAAGTAAAAATGTAAGACGTGCAGCCTTATAGAAAATACAGTCCCAATTATATAAATATCCATTAATCCAATAAAGGTGTTTTTAAGAACCTGCTATATGTGCCAGGCATTATGTTAGGAATCAGAGATATAGAATTGGACAACAGAGTTGAGGACAAAAAACAAAAACAAACAAAAACTCCGATTCCCTTAAAGAGAATGCACTAGAAAGAGTGACTTTCTCTGAATATGGGATCATCACTGATTTATCATTTGCCTTCCTTATTTGTTTATTTGTCAAATTTCTACCATAAACATATAGTACTTTTATCATCATTTATTAAAAAAAAAAAAACAGTGCATCATTCTTTCTTTGTTTCTTTCCTTCCCTCCTTCCCTCCATTCCTCCTTTCATTACTTTCTGCTTCTTTTTTTTCTTCTTTCCTTCCTTTCCCTCACTGTGTGCTAGGCATTCTTTTCACTAGGCATATAACAAAGTTCTCAAGTATTCTGTGAGGCATTGTCCCCCACTCTTAGATTTCTAGAAACAAATAAATCCCTTGGCAGAAGTGATGGAAAAAATAAGAAATAAAATGTGTAACTAAAGGAACAAGGAAAACCATACATTTCTCCAGCCTGAAAACACTGAAATGGACTAGAACCAAGTTCATATTAGAAAGTAAAGGTAATATATGGATGAGTTTGGGGATACAGATGGAACAGAAGCCACCCAAATAAACATTTATGATTCTTCTATTTGTATATGTTAAAATATAAAGACCAAGTTGGACAAGCTATATAAACTCTCTCAGTTACCGTGTTCTTACCTTTAAAATATCTACCCATAGATTTGTGCAAAGATCAATGAAGGTTACTCTCCTAAGGTACTCAACATCATATCTAGCAAACTCAATAAGTGAAGTCCTCCCTATCCTCAGATATTACCTGCCAGCCATTAAAATCCCTGAATGAAAATGTTTATACTCTTGAGAGACAGATTACCATATAATCAACTTATTACAAAGCAGCACCACTGACCTTTACTCATTCATTCAACAAATACGTAGAACTTGCCCTGAGCCATGCCTTATTTTAGGTGCTAGAAGTACAGTGTTGAGCAAAATAGCTAAAATAAGAAGTGCAGATGAGTGGTTAGGAAAACACTGCAGAGGCAATGATTCGTTCTGCCTAAAGGTGGAATGTAAAGAAAGATACAGAGAAAGTGACATTTAAGGAAACTGAAGAACTGGGGAAGTTTGATGAGGCAATGCATTTGCTGCAGTCCTCCTTGCCTGAAGCTGTCTAAGTGCTTGCTTTCTCCAGTGCGGTTTAATAAAGTATTCACAAGCCAAGGACCATTTGGAGACCTTCAAGTAGCCTCTCACCATGATCGCATGTAGCTTAAGAGTTGACAATCTTATGGAAATCTGTTCTCATTATTGTATGTTTTTCCTATTTGCAGGTGTCATTGCTTGGCTTTTCCATTCAGGTTTTAGCTTGCCCTTCTTTGCTCCAAGGGCAGAAGATCCAACTAGTGGATGGAATTAGAAAGATACTTTTTTGATTTTTTTCTCACAAATTAAGAAACTATCAAGAATGCTCAAAAATAAAATGGGTGACCCAGAAAGGCAGGGAGGTTTTCGTCCCAAACATATTCCCCTGAGGAAGAGGAGATAGCTGTCCATGATATGCCACTGACGCTTATGCCAAATAGAATGGGGCTTTCCTCTCTACTTCATTTTACTCATCAGTAACATGGAGACAAAAAGAACGCCTACATCACAGTGTCATTGTAAAGATCGCATTGTAAACAATGACTTGCACATAGAAAAAAACCTCATTAACACTGAGCTTATAATAGTAATAGTAATAGAAGGATTAGTGGTAGCAACGCTACATCATGACAATCAGCACTAGTATTACTAATGTTGTAGTTCTTCTCAAAACGCTGGATTAAGGTTGTAATTATTCCTTTGCAATTTGTCTTTCTGATTTTTCTTTTCCCCATCATTTTTCTTCTCATAAATATCATATCAGTGTTTTCTATATAATGGCACAGTTTGGGGCACTTTTGATAATATATCCTTAGATCAGGGAATAATCACATGCTTAAGATATTATGGTACTGTCCCTGTAGTTCAGCTAAAAGCCGGGTTCTTGTCACACGACCATGAGAGATTAGGTTTGCAGACATTTTGAAGGGTGAGAAAAATTGAATTTATTGGACAAAAAGGAAAAAAGGGACACAGGGACACTCAGCAAACCCAGAGTCCTGCTAGCCTTTTTCCCGCCTCATAGACTGAATTCCAGGTTCCACCCCAGAACAGGAGAGGCCGGGCTCCTCCCCGCTGCAAAGGGCTCAAACTTCTGTTTCTCCACCCTGTTCACCCAGTGTAAAGGCTGGTAGGAGTTTCTCTGGAGACCCTTTTATGCTGGGCTGTTTCAAAGAGATTTGATGCTGGATGAATGTAGGACAAACTCTAGAACCGGGAGTTCATTAGGAAGCCATCATTCACATCAGTCTTTGTATATTCAAAATAATTAGAATTAAATGACATGAAAAGTCAGTCTTTTGTCCATAGGAGCTACCTGTGGTCAGTGGCTAGCAAATTGAATAATGCAGACGTGGAACATTCACATAATGGCAGAAAATTCTATTGAACAGTGTTGTTCTAGAAGAGCTTGGCTATGTACACACACCATAATGAAAAACTAACAATCAGGATTTGGCCACCTTCCCTCTGTGGCCACCCTGGCCCCTTACTTCACTACCTCAGACACTCCATGTTCGTTTTACCACGGGGCGTTTTCCCCTTTCTGAAAGCTCCTAAAATGCACCTGCAGCCCTCAGTACACACCTACACACCCATAATATCTCTCTAAATACAAGCTTACATCCTTACCTGCCAGTCATTCTCTCATTTCAGACTTCCGCTAAACAATGGTTTCCTCAATTAGCCTCTCCCACTCTGACTTACTCACCTGCCACTTCTCCCTCTTACATACCTACAGTCCATAATCACCTCTTCTTTGCAACACATTATGTGAGTGTGACTTTACATTTATTTATGAAATTACTTTATTAAAATTTGACCCTCCTAACATACTGAAATCTTCACGAAAGCAAATATCATGCCTGGTTTTGCTCACCGTTTCATTTCCGTACCTGACATAGTGCCTGGTCCATAGTAGGGTCACGATAAATATTTAGTAAATGAATAAACAAACCAGAGTTGAAGAGATCACTTCTCCTAGTGGACCTCAGCAGGCCTCAGGGAGAAACGGTTGCTTTAGCTACACTGTGGCAAATCTAGGTTCTAATAGCTTATCAAGATAGGTATGACCCTTGTTAGGCAGAGAGATGAGATAATTTCTAGGTACTGAAATATGGCTGAATGGGATAACCATTGACCCATAGCAGGGAGAAAAGACCAGCAGGTTTTTCTTTCCAAAGGCTGTATTATTTATGCAACGAGCACGCTGAATTACATCACTTCAACACAACTTAGAAATATAGGAGGAGTGCTTTCATTATAGATGTACTAAAAGTAGAGTGAGCCTTCTGTTTCAAGCTTTCTGTTCCAGGCACATCGCTCTTCACTTGTTCTCTGCTATACCCTTTCTGCTAATAGCTAATGAACATCCAGCGCTTTCTTACTCTGTTTCACTCTGTAAATGTTGCTATACTAAATGGCCAAGGTTTGGTGAGCAGTTTACCTAGTTTCAGACACTAAATGCTTTACTTGTGTCATCCCGTCTAATCGTAAAAGCAACCCTATGGGAGAGCCACTATTATTATTTTAAGTGAGATTTTAACATAAGAACTTGATAAAAAAGTAAGTTTAATAGTTTACCCAATGTGATACAGTTCTTCTTCCCTAACAGGATGCCCCAGCCAATGGTAAATGGGATTACTAGCTGACTTAGACGACTGCAACTCTTATGTTGATTATTGTAATGCTATATCATAACAATGGCAAGGTATTGTAGCTGCTGCGAGGAAACATAGCGAAGGCAACCTGCCGAAAAGACCTTGGAAGAAGGAGGGTAAGTGTTATGCTCTGCTGATAGAGCTGGGTTTTTATTTTACTGCAATTAGTGTCCCCACCTAAAAACACACATCTGACATGATGTGTGTTTTTTACCCCTTCTTCTTTCCCACACATTCGGATTAAATTATTACAGAAAAACAGTGGCTGGGTGCAGTGGCTCACACCTGTAATCTCAGCATGCGGGGAGGCCAAGGTGGGTGGATCACATGAGGTCAGGAGTTCGAGACCAGCCTGGCCAACATGGCAAAACCACATCTCTACTAAAAATACAAAAATTAGCCAGGTGTTGTGGCACCTGCCTGTAATCCCAGCTAATCAGGAGGCTGAGGCGGGAGAATCACTCGAACCCAGGAGGCGGAGTTTACAGTGAGCCAAGATCATGCCATTGTACTCCAGCCTGGGAGACAAGAACAAAACTCTGAAAAAAAGAGAAAGAAACAAAGAAACAAAGCAAGAAAGAGGGTAGTGATGAAGTAGGTAGTGTTAAAAATGTGCCTTAGAGAGAGACTACCATCTTTTCAACAACTTCACCTTTCTGTGCCCATTTTCCCATTGACAAAATATGAATATCCACCAGCATCACTATATTGATATAAGGATTGGTTAAGAATGTATCCGTAAAACTCTTAAAAGCCACTCAAGGCGCACTATTATTTCAATTACAGTTAACTCATTGGCTGCACCATGAGTCACATTTGTCCTCTGATGGTCCATGGGCTTGCTATAAAATCACCAACTTTCACAGCTGAAAGAGGTTTCAGAACCTAGAAGAAGGTCATTTCACTGCATCTCAAAATGCACATCAAGTAGGTGCGATATGTGTAAGGGGGTATCACACTGTGGCATCTTTCCCCAAGGGATGGCACTGAGCATGTCGCATGTGAAATCTGATTTCCTTTTCACACAGTTCCCTAGGAGGTGTGAAAAACCTGCCAGTCAAAGAAACAGGCTCAGGGAGATTATGCAAATTTCTCAATGTCATGCAGTTAATGAAGGAAAGGAAATTCCAGCACTTTATTAGGCAGCATCATATATTTTTATCTGGGTTCTAATTAATGAGACGTGTCTAAGGAATTTAATAATTGTACTTAGGAAATTGGTTTCAATTATTTATATTATTAAAAATTCATTTTATTTCCGTATTGATGAAATAGTTTCACTATTTTATCCTAGCCTACTTTTGGAGGTGTGATAGCAATAATCCCAAATCAGACAATACTTTTCTGGAAAAAAAAAAAACAAACAAACACATGTAAAAACATGTTTCCTTTAAAACATAAAAAAAAAATAGAAATCAGACTTTCTATTTTGTCTTACAAAAACTGTTTTAAGTTTATCTGTAAAATATCTTTTTGTTTTACTTTCATGAATTTAATTTTTTTTTTTTTTTTTTTTTTTACAGAGATGGAGTCTCTCTGAGTCACCCAGGCTCGAGTGCAGTGGTACAATCGTAGCTCACGTAAACTCCAACTCTTGGGCTCAATTGGTTCTTCTATCTCAGCCTCCTGAGCAACTGGAACTACATGCCTGGCTCATAAAGATCTATTAAGCTATGTTAAGCAGCTATTTTTTTGTTTCATTGTAAGGTCCTCTGACAGGTAACATGTTCACATCAGCCAGAGCAGTGGGGCGGCAGCAGAAGTCTCATAGGCCATGTTACTCACAGAAAACTCCAATTGCAACACAAAAAGTGAAAATAAAACCATAGCAGATGGTCACTACATATATGTTTAATATTAAACTAATACTTAGTCATCAGTTAGTTTAACAGATGACTACATGCACACTACCTAAGTCTCTACATGCATGACATGTTTGTGTTCCAAAATAACATGAAATATAGTGTCAGCTGGGGCCCGGCGTGGTGGCTCATGCCTGTAATCCTAGCACTTGGGGAGGCAGGAGATTGAGACCATCCTGACTAACATGGTGAAACCCCGTCTCTACTAAAAATACAAAAAATTAGCCAGGTGTGGTGGCAGGAGCCTACAGTTTCAACTACTGGGGAGGCTGAGGCAGGAGAATGGCATGAACCCGGGAGGCGGAGCTTGCAGTAAGCTGAGATTGCACCACTGCACTCCAGCCTGGGTTACAGAGTGAGACTCCATCTCAAAAAAAAAAAAATATATATATATATATATATATATAGTGTAAGCTGAGCTTTACTCATTTTAGTACTTCCACTTTACATTTATATCTACCATGCCAAATGCTCATTGGTTTTAGTGAAGCTGACCTTTTATTCAATCCTCAAATTAATCCTTATTTGGATAGCATTTAATTGCATCTCTATTATATAAATGAAACAAAAGCAATATACAAAATTAAATACTCTCTTACTGTCCCCAGAAGATTAGAAAATTTGGATATGCTTAAAATCTCATAAAACCTAAATCCTATTCTGTGTTTTAGACTTCAAACCCCACGAACTCAAGCTACAAAACTCTCCCTTGATTTAAGAGGTCACTGAAGGGGGTTGAATAGTATCCTCCAAAATTCATGTCTATCTGATTGGGAATAGGGTCTTTGCAGATGTAAATAAGGTACGAATCTGAAGAATAAATCATCCTGGATTATGGTAGGATTATCTAATGATTTGTGTCCCTGTAAGACACAGAGGACACACAAATACACTCCAGAGAAGGTCTGGTGAAGACAGAAGCAAAGATTGGAGGGTTTGCTGTCATAAACCAGGGAAGCCTGGAGTTGTCAGAAGCTGGAAAAAGTAGAGAAGAATGCGTCTCTAGATTGTTCACAGGGAGAGTAGACAGGTCAACACTCTGATTTCCGACTTTGGGCCTCCAGGACTATGAAAGAACACTTTTTTATGTGATTTGAAGCCACCTAGTTTGTGTTACTTTGTTAGAACAACCCTAGGAGATCCATAGGTCGCTGTCCTTAGATCTCCCTGGAAACACGGATCTTCCGGCATGCGCTCTTCCCTCTGAAACCACAAGCTCATGCAGATGCTCTCTCTTGAAGAGCGACCTTGGCCATATTCCTCAGGGCAGTTCTCTCTCCTCCAGGGCCACATCCAGATGCTAGCCCTGAAAAAGAGGCTGTGCTTTATGTTTCAAAGATGAAAGGTTCCAACCTTCCATTTCACTACAAGGACCTTTGTTTTCTCCAGGTACTCCTTCCCAAGCAGGCGGGCGGAAGCCACATGGAGTGCTTAGACTCTTTGTTGTTCTTAAAAGGCAGTAGAGACAGAGTCAATTAGACAGAGAGGATGCGTGTAACTACTTTGCACGCTGCTACATGCCTCTACTAAACAACTGTGGGGAGATTCTGCCGAGTTGCATTTTCTATTTCTAGACATCATTCTTAAGGTTTTGTGCTGTACAAGGAAGGCAATGTTAGTGCTTTCACTGATCAGGCTTAAAAAATATCTTCACATTTTTACGTAGAACCACCTAAGAAGGGGAGGGTTCTAGGGATGGGGAAGATGGATTTTTCTTTTCACCCGAAGGTGCGCACTTTCTCCCTGGGGAGAGGCACAAAGGCTGTAAGAGTTTCTAGTCCCACATACAGAACTTGGTGTGCACATCTGCTCTTCCTTCTCCCCTCTCCCCATCCTCATCACCTCGGTTGGCATAGGTCATACAGTGTCTTTTCTTTGGGATACTATACAGACTGTTGTACCCTTAGCTTGTGGCTCAACCCAGTTGTCACATTTCGGAAGAGGGCCTCTGATGGCCTAATCCAATGCCAACCAGCCCTTCCATTGCTCTCTATCACATCATCTTTTATTTGTTCTCAGCACTTTTTTATTATTATCATATAATATATATATTTTTTCCTTTGTACTGTATTATTTTCATTTTGTATCCCTACCCCATTACCACACAACTCGATAAGGGTAGATGAGTCATTTTTTTCTGTGCTGTGTCCCTAATCCCTTGAAAAGTGACTTGCTCAGTGAATGTGTCCAATAAATGAATAAAAGAAGGGAAGAGTGTATGTTTCACAATGCAACCTTACAGAATTCTGTAACTACCCAACAGGTTCTTCCTGCCTGCTGCACAAACAAAGATCATGACACTGCAATAAAGAAAGGTGAATTGATGTGAGACTTGCTATACTATATAGAAGACAGAATTATTACTCAAGTCAATCTCATAGAAGGTTTGGAGGCTAGAGGTTTTTCAAAGGTAGTTTGAGAAAAGGGGGTAGGGGCAGTTTGGCAATGGGTGCTTGCCATGGGTTGATTATGTCAGATATGAAATCATAGAGACTTGCAGCTGTCCTCTTGAGCTGAGTCACTTCTGGGTGGGGCCGTAGGAGCTGTGTCAGGTCCAGTTGGAGCCATTCATGTCAGACATGCAAAAAACCTAAAAAGATATCACAAAAGGTCAATCTTAAGTTCCACAGTAATGGTGTTATCTGCAAGAGTAATTGGGGAAGTTGCATATCTTGTGACCTCTGCAATAATGGATGTCAATTCTTTATGTGTATACCTTAATAGCATTCAGATTCCTCTATCCTCATATCCCAGTGGTCTCTCATTAACTTGACAAAGGCATTTGAGTTTTGCAGAAAAGCTATGATCGTTTAAACTACAAACTCAACATCTGGCAGCTTGAAGGTTGAAGGCAGGATGGAGGTTGGCTAGATCAAATCTCCCCCACTGCCATAATTTTCTTACTGATGTAATTTTTGCAAAGATGGCTTCAATTCCAGGACCATCTACTGCAGAGTGGCAGCACCCTTCATGTACTCCCAGGTCTCAGCTGGTAGTTTTCCTACAACCTGAGACCAACATTTCCAGGAAGACTCTTGATGTACCATTTGTTAGTGGTGCCTTACAGTCTTAGTGAGTGAGTCTTACTAGTCGAAATGAATCCACCACGAGCCAAGGCAAGAAAGTTTAGACAACGGAATCTGATTAGCTAAAACTTGCCTCAGGGCTTTGTTCTACCTCTAACAAAGACTTCAAAATCTAACAGAGAGAAGTGTTAGTTTTATAGCTAGGAAGCACTTTGTGGGTGCTGAACATGGCCTAGGTATTTTATATCTATGCATGAACTCGGGGATAAGTGTAAGCCTCTTTGTATGGCTGACTCAGAGAAAGAAAAAAATGTTCAAGACTACATAGTTTGTCAGTGAAGCGGAGAGCTGAGACCAGTCTCTAATGCCTTATCTCTCACTTTCTCCACTTCTTAAAGTGATGTAACCCTATCTTCGGAAAATTGCATCTTATTATCAAGTCCAAAAGTTAGGGGTTTCTTGGGGCAGTTTTTGAGACAATGACTCCCTGCCAGCTCTGGCCAATTCCTAGGATGACAAATAGTGGCAAACCCTCTGGAATACAGTAGACTAACAGCAACATCTGATGGTGAGGGGCCTAACTCGGGGGAGCACAGCAGAACCAACCTTTAGCTGACCCAGGCCTGGATGAACATGACAAGCACCTCTGGAAACAAAAAATAACAAAATAAGAAAATCCATTTTAACCTCTCATTTTTATTAAGAGACACTTTTGAATAATTACTATTCATGGAGGTGGGGCTTGAATTCACGCAGCTGGATATTGTCTTTCCCTAAGCTACTGACATTTGAAGACACTGCTTAAGGTTCTTGGTGGAGGCAAATCAGCACTTGGCATTTTCTGTGAATGTCCTGCTCCTGTGAAAAGGGCCTCCTGATCATCCTCTCTGGAAAACTTCCAGTCTCCAGAATGAGAGCAGCACTGACATAAAATGTTTCTCCTCTTGGCAGGTGGAGGAAGTGACATCGTTTTTCACAAGCGGAACTCCTACAGACCACGCCCCGGAAGTGCTCGGAGCGGGATCTGCTCTGCTCTCTGCCAACTCCTAGCTGATGATCCTGGTCTGGTCACTTGCTCTCTAGGTCACCACTACTTCTATGTAGAACAAAGAGGATGGTGATAATGACAATCACTAATGTTCTCTTAGCAATAAAATTCAGCTTCCAAACAAGTCCATGCCCCTTTGTGTTCTAAAGCATTTGGGACTTGTAAAGGTTTAATCAAGGGTAACCACACGCTAAACAGTATCCTAGATTTGTGTGTGATTTCCTGCCAGAGTAAACATTGTGTCTCTCAAGAGTCAGGTTCATTATTTTCTAACACTAGTGAACATACGTGGATTACATGGGACCTGGCGCCTCTGAGGCTAAAGGACTTGCCCAAGGGCATGGAGAGTTTTGCCCATGGGCACGGGGAGTTAACTGCGAGGCAGGGTTAACATGCAGTATCCTGACTGAGAAGGTCGAATTCACTTTTCACCAAACTGTACTAATCCCTTGGTGTTAAATTTAGATTGTTAAAGCTGATCTAAATTAAACAAATCTGCAAATTTGTGTTTGAATAAAGAATAGAATGACTGCACTAGTCAGGGTTCTCCAGAGAAACAGAACAGAGAAAAAAAAGGGAGATTTTAAAGAAGTAACTCATATAATAGTGAAACCATCTTTGCAAAAATTATAACAGTAAGAAAATTATCACAGTGAAAGAGATCTGCTTCATCTTGCCTTTAACCTTCAAACTTCCCTATCATTTCTGGATTTGGGCCAAGTTAACTTTAGGATAAACTTAGTTTCTAGTTTAAATAATCATAGCCCTCCGCCCAAACTATTCCACCTTTGTAAAGCTAATGAGAGACCACCAATTTAGGAGGATGAGAGGAGCCTGGATTCTGCTAAGGTATACATGCAAAGAGGTCACATGGTTTGTGCCTTCCCCAATTACTCCTACAGATAATATTACTATTGTGGAACCAGGATTGACCTTTTGAAATGTCTTTTTTCTGTTTCTTGCACTTCTGATGACTAACTCACCAACCTGTCCTGTGGCCCCAACCAGAAGTGAACTCAGCATGTGGGAGGACCATTTTCCACACCCCTATGTTTGCATCCACATAATGGGTGCTAATCGGCAGCACCCATTCCTTATCCACCCTACTGCCCCCAGCCCCAGAATATCTTTGAAAAATGCTAACCTCCAAATTTTCAGGAAGGCTGATTTGAGTAATAATGAAACCCCAGTCTCCTATCCAGCCAGTTGGAGGTGTGTAAAGATCTTTCTCTATTGCAATTCCCCTGTTTTGATAAATCAGCTCTATCTGGGCAGTGGGCAAGAAGAACCTGTTGGGTGGTTACAATAGTAGGGCCTGGCATGTCTGAAACCTGCAAGGTAGGCTGGCAGGCTGGAAATTCAGGTAAGAGCTGATGTTGCAGTTTTGAGTTTGAGTTCCACAGGGCAGCAGGCTGGAAACTCAGGCAAGGGTTCCATGTTGTGGTCTTGAGGAGAATTCCAGAACCCATTCTTCTTCAGGAAACCTCAATCTTTTCTTACAGTTGTAAATTAATTGGATGAGGCCCACGCGTATTATTAATAACTTTTCTCAAAGTTCCTAAACTTAGTCACATCTAAAACATACCTTTGCAGCAATATCAGGACTTGTGTTTGGCCAGACAACTGAGCAATTTAGCCTAGCCAAGTTCTATGTGACACATAGAACATCACAGTGACCATATTTAACCTCTCAATGGGGAGGAATAATCGGGTGGCATGAACTTCAGATTCTGACAAACTGGATTACAAGATTGAATTTGCTATTGACAAGCTGTGTGACTTCAGACAAGCTTCTTAACTTTTCTGAACTTCAAGTTTCTTGATCAAATGGGGTATTAACAGGATTCCTTGAGATAATTTGTTTAATTCCTTAGCAGAAGGGCACCTGGTTTGTACACATAATCTGTTGTCTTTTCTCTAAGACACCTTTTCTAATCCTGTCTAAAGCGGCTCTTTTTCCCCTGTAGAATGTGGTTTCAATTCTGATTACATGACATCCAGAGTCTATATTAGGCAACACTACTATGACTTTTTCTCTATATTTACTTATTGATTCACTCATTCATTCCTTCATTCATTAAACAAATGTGGTATATAACCATAAAGATGGCCACTAGTTACTCACCAATTTATTACAGGCCAAGAAGATTACTCAACACTGACCATGTATTGACTTATTTAAACTCAGTAATAACCTTAGAAAATAGGCATTATTGTTATTACTCTCGTTTAACATACAAGGAAACTGAGGCCCAGAGAGGCTCAGTTAACTGCCCAAGGCCACACAGCTTAGAAAATAATGAAAATGGTGAACTAGAATTCAAGCCCGGTACTTAAATTACAAATAAATATGAACCTAATAAAAGGAGCTGGTGTTTGTCTTGTCTACAACTTCTATCCACCCTGACTCAGTAACTGCTTATGATTAGCAGAATAATTGTCCCTCCAAATATGTCTATGTCCTCACTCACAGAATCTCTGAATATGTTACATGGCAAAAGGAAATTAAAATTGCAAATGAATTAAAGTACCAACAAGCTGACTTTGGATTGTCTGGATTCCAAATGTAATCACATGGGTTCTGATAAGTGGAAGAGAGAAGCAGAAGAGAGAGAGTCAAAGAGATGGCCATGTGAGAAAGACTTGGCCTGATGTTGCTGGTTTTGAGGATGGAAGAATGTGGCCAAAAGCCAAGCAATGCAGGTGGCTTCTAGAAGCTGGGGAAGGCAAGGAAACAGATTCTCCCTTAGCGCCTCCAGAAGAAGTACAGCCCTGCAGATGCTTTGATTTTAGCCTGACTATTTCAGACTTCTGGCTTCCAGAATTGAAAGATAATAAGTTTGTGTTGTTTTAACCCACTAAGTGTGTGACAATTTGTTACAGCAGCAATAACAAACCAATATGCCCTTTATTCCTTCATTGATGCAAGTTCCATATTAAAAAATTAAAAATAAGAGCAGACATGTTCACGGTGCTTCCCAGTTTCCAAAGTGCATGATATGATTTGACCTTCACCCTAACCCAGGGTCCTGCCCTATTGTCATCTCCCTTTTATGAGAGAACGTTGATTCAGAGAAGTGTGGCATTTTCTTAAGGTTGTGCACTGAGCGAGTGATGGAGCGGCGCTGGAGTTCAGCTTATGCCTGCAGAGGTTATCTCTGCTCCCTGCACCAAGAAAATACTTAATCTATGTTTGCTGTGAATAAAAAAGTAGGACAAGATATGTTAGTTACACTGTGCCACATGCCAAAAGAGGTTTTCAAAGGAATAGCTGTCTGTGTAAGAGAGAACTCATCACCTAACTCACCCCTCAGACCTCTGTGGCCCCATCGGTGTCACATGTGGCTGGCTGCTTTCATTACTCTGATTTTCCAGATCTTCTAATTAGGACTGATACCTCAAGGGGGCTTAGACAGAACCCTCAGGGCTGGGAGGGAGCTGCAAGTGCTGCCTCTCTAAAATAGCGTTCTGTACATGTGTTCCTGTCACAACACCAGCTGACTGGAATGCCAGAGTGCACATTGTACCCCACCTCTTGCTTTTATTTATTTATTTATTTCCTAAATCAGGCAAATGACAAAGTCATGTGACTCCACTTCAGTGTCCACTTAACTTAATTGAACAGAATGTGATTTCTGTGAAGCACAGGTGGCTGGCAATGGAGGCAGCACCCCGGCAGCTTATCTGATTGGGGTGGCGGCCTCCAGATGAACGGCTTGAGGAGTGTATGTTAGTGGGCAGAGCCTGGGGGAGGCACTGGGCTGGGAGGCAAGGTGTGGAGGGCTATTGTTGATAAGGACTGCAGTGAGCCGGTGATTTAGAAGGAATCATCCCACTTAGTGATCCCAATAATCCCCAAGTGGAAGGAGTATTATCCTGAATAAGACATGAAGAACTGAAATTCAGAGAGCTTGTGTGCATTCCTCAAGGTCACACAGCAAAAAAAGAATGTGTCTTTGTCTAAATTTCCAGTCCAGCTGTCTCCCCTAGAATCCCTAGAACATGCCACCTTTTTGAAGTACCATAATTCTTCAAGGGCTGGGTGATATAGGGGATTGTGAGGAGTAAGAGGCCAAGTCTTGTTTCTGATGGGCAAGTCATTGAAAGAAGGAAGCCGGCCATCTCTGTGACCCCGGCGCCTCACATTGTGCATACGGTCACAGGCTCTACTTTCAGCAGGCATGGGTTGAATCCCAGCTCTGCCCTTTCAAGCTATAGAAACTCCAACAAGTTTTTCTTCCTTGCTGAGCCTGTGTTCGCGTCTCTATGTTAGAAATATTAACAAAGTATTTCTCTTTTATTTTTTATTGATACATAATATTTGTACATATTTATGAGGTTCATGCTATATTTCGTTACATGCATAAAATATATAATCATCATAGCAGGGTATCGGGGGCGTTCATCACCTAGAGTATTCATCATTTCCTTGGGTTGGGAGAATTTCAAGTTCTCTCTTCTAGCTATTTTGAAATATGCAATACATTGTTGTTAACTATAGTCACCCAACTCTGCTGTCAAACAAATTATTTCTCATAAGGCTGTTGCAAAGATGAAATGAAATAACACATGCAAAGGTCTAGTCTAAGACATAGAGCACATATTCAGATGTTGTTAGCAATAGTGTTGTTCTTCTCTGTCCTTGTTGGAAAGGCAGTCACTCAGCTGGGAGTACTTTAGGGGCAGTGGGATAGGCCCATCATCTTCTTTTCAACAAACTTTACTCTCTTGTTAATAAAACTGACTCTAAAGTAAAAGTGTGTTCTCCAGAGCTGTAGGATCCTGTGGCGGTTCTGCAATGATCCCTGTGGCAGAAGAAAATAGTTAAGAAGTAAGTTGAGATGCACGGTTTGCAAACGCCACTGCTACTTTAAATAGAGGAGCTCCACTTTTATTTTCATAAAAATTGGCATTTCCCATAAGACTGCATCTGAATACAAACAGAGGTGAGCTTACAGGTCCCTTTCCAAGAAGGCCTCCTTGGCCATCTCGGACACATTGATTCTTCCTCTGACTTCCCTATTCGTCACCACTTGATATGGTTCGGATGTTTGTTCCCTCTAGATCTCATGTTGAAGTGTGAATCTCAGTGTTGGAGGTGGGACCTGGTGGGAGGTGATCAGATCATGAGCACGGATTCCTCGTGAATGGTTTAGCGCCATCCCCGTGGTGATAATTGAGTTGTGTTAAGCTGTTAAGTTGTTAAGGTATAGTGATAAGTTAGTTCATCTGAGATTGGTTGTTTAAAAGAGTGTGACACCTCAGCCCCCTCTCTCTTGCTCCCACCCTGTGATACACTGTCTCCCACTTCACCTTCCATCATGATTCTAAGCTTCCTGTGGCTTCACCAAAGCAGGAGCAGGTGCCATGCTTGTAGAGTCTACAGAACCATGAGCACATTAAACCTCTTTTCTTTATCAATTACCCAGCCTCAGATATTTCTTTATCACAACACAAAAAAGGGCTAATACACCACTGTTTCGCTGACCTGTGTCACCTACAAATTCCTTTTTATAAATCAAACCGAGTCATTGCAGTCTACTTCGAAGTATGAACCACTTTCATATCTCCCCATGAGGAAATAGGCTATTCTTCCAGAAATGCCATCTCATTGTGCCTCTGGGAGTCTCCTACCACTCTTTCCAGCTCAGCCCTTATCTTCTCAGTATTTTCTGACTTCTACTTCTTTGAAAAAGCAAAGTTACCCTCCACATTTATAATCCTACAGATCCTCAGATTCTCCCTTATCACTTCATTTTATAGCTAAAATACAGCTTTTAGAATGACTGCAAATACTGACTTCTCTGCGAGAATCTGGAACATATTCCACAAATCATCTTTGCTGTAAACATCTCAGTGAAGAGTTATTACACAGGGGTTTCCCGAACAAACATACACTATGTAACCCTACTTGAGCATTAAGTGTTGCATAAGTTAGGATTTACTCTAGCTCTTTGTAATGGAAACTGAAATATAATAGCATGAACAAGAGAAGTGTTTATTTTTTCTCATGTAGAAGTCCAGAATTACATGGTCTGGGGCTGATGTAGTGATTCTATTGTCTGGGACCTAGCCTGCCTTGATATTTACAATTTTTCATCCTTGGAAAAGGACTACCCAATACAATATGGCTGCTGGAGTCCCAGCCCTCACGTCCACATTCCATATAATAAGAAACAAAAAGGTTGAGTAGTGCAGAATGGCTTCTGTCTTAAAACTGAATCACTCATCTCCCTGTAATTGTTTAGTAGAAAATCCCTCTTGCTGGATTATTTTTATACACAATTGGCCACCCTTACATGTAGGAGAATTTGGGAAATGTGACATTGTATGTTAACCCAAAGTTTCCCTCTTAATGTAGGAATCTGTTACAAAGAAAAAAAGGGATCTATTATATACTGGGCAGGTAAACAACAGCATATAAACTGAGAAAATTCCAGCTTCCCTGGTAAACAATCACCGACATGTTTCTCTGGTCTGCCTAACAACACTTGAGGTGCATGTTTCTCTCTAATGGATGCTGGAGAGACACAGTGACTTCCAGGAAGTTCACAGTCTACTGGGGCAGAAGAGACTAGCACACTTCTTACTACAGCAGAATATAAAAACTTATATATTAAAGGCAAACACATGGAATTTGGGCATGTAACTCAGGCACTGTGGATCAAGGAAGCTTCCTGAAAGAGGTATGCTTGAGCTGTGTTTTGCGAGATGTGTAGGCAGTAGCCAGATAAAGAGGTACTGAGAGGTGGATTCCAGGCAGATAGAATCATATTGGGAAGGTAAAGAAAGGCATAACACCGTGTTACTGTATTCCCACATGTGGGTGCACATTAAAGTCATTTCTCATCTTTTGCATGCTCTGACTCCAATGCAGTCATGCACTCAGTATTTTTTCAACTAAAAAATATTTGTGTCATTTGTATATTTGTGCCAGGTGATATTTAAAAGATTGGGTTGCAGAGGAGCACAGGGGTGCTTACACTGTTGTTGTGCAGAAAGGTAGAAAACAGGCAAGTAAATAGTTATAGAGTCTAATTAGAGCAATGAAGAAAATAGAGAATGGTGACAGGAAAGCGTAAGGACTATACATATATGTCTATATAGATATATAGGTGTGTGCATATACATATATACACATACATATATAACATATAGACACATATGTATAAGATTTACGTGCACATACATATATAACATATAGACACATATGTATAAGACACATATATACCCTTTGCATATGTGTATATATGCACACATATGTATATAAATATATACATACATACACACATATACATATCTACACATATATACATACATACACACATATACATATATACACATATATACATGTATACACACATATACATATA